>NC_132886.1:16920369-17032869 GCF_030463535.1 Salminus brasiliensis
GCTGTCCAACAGAGGGCACTGTGGCTACGTTTTTATCTCCAGGGAAAGCGTGAGGCATGTGTGCGGCCAGCCAGTCAGCCAATGGGGAGGGGTGTGATTAGCCAATGAATGGCTCTGCAGGGGCTTTTCGCCGCAGCACATTTTTACAAAGTGCTCCACTCTTTGACTCCTGCACTGATGTAGACGCTGACTGGACTGAACTTCTGCATGCAAGTGTGTGACCGGGGTTTCAAGTAGGTAATACTATTCAACTGGTAATACTCCACAGCAATTAGTGTGTACTTAAAATCCTAATGCACAGTTGCGTAAAGTGCATAAAAAGGCCTAAAGTGGCTGCGCAGCACTGCCACAGTGTGTTTTTCATTGGCACAGTCGTGTCTTATTGCAGCTCATCAATGCGGTTTCCTTTTCCCCAGGATAAGAAGGCTGTCATTCGAGGAGCTCCGTGTCTGTTTGGGCTGCATGTTCAGCAAGCAGAGAGGCAGCTCAGAGGTAAAGAGAGCGAGCGAGGGCGACGGGGGAGAATGAGAAGGGAGTGGAGCGAGAGGAGAGTGGAAGATGTAAAGAGAGAATGATGGGACAGAGAACAAGGTAGAAAAAGGGAGGTGCAACAGGGAATGATGCAGTAAGCCACAGCTTCAGATACCACTGATGAGGGACCAGAGATTTTGCCCCTAGCAGAAACCCTCACACTGTGCAAGATGTATACACACAGGCACACATGTTTTTATACAGTGTAATGACGTGAGGTCCTACATACCATACTATATTGACGCAGAAGCACCTGTAAGGATTATTGGTTCGGAAAGTGAAGGGCTCTTTTATTGTGAAGCAGGGCAGAACACCTCACTTGAGTCAATACATGAATTACCATCCAATTGGGTTGTGGGTTCGATTCCCGGGCTCGGCAAGCTGCCACTGTTGGGCCCTTGAGCAAGACCCTTTACCCTCTCTGCTCCCCGGGCGCTGGAGTTGGCTGCCCACCGCTCTGGGTGTGTGTGTGTACTCACTGCCCCTAACACATGTGTGTGTGTGTGAGTGTGTGTTCACTACCAGATGGGTTAAATGCGGAGGACACATTTCGCTGTACAGTGTACACTGTACAGTGACAAATACGTGCACCTTTACCTTTACCTTTACCTTTAATGACTCACTGAGCTCGGCTTACACAGACTTTGAGTACATGGTAACTGACCAAATGTCCATGTCTACGTGTCCACAGCAGTCATAATCAACGTGTATACACACACTTTTAGAAATGTAGTGCAGGTGTAACTCACCAAATAAACATAAAGCACCCACTGATCTGCAATCCTAGGATTGCCCACTTGCTGAACACTGAGGCCACATAGCCTCGTCCTGGCAAGCCATTAACAGTTCTTCTAAAGTCATTGAACTCATGGACGCACTGCTCACGCTGAAGTCTCAGTCTGCCCACCATCCTGTCCAAAACAAGGGTTGCAAGATGCCCGCTCATCGGCAGCAGGTGCCCCCAGTCTTTGCCAGGGACCTCCAGTATCTCCTGGCCTGCCACAGTCTTCTTTTCACAAAACCTGTCCAGAGTGAACCAGTCCCTGTAAACCACAAAAGTCTTCTTCTGTTGCCACAGTTCATGCACCGCCTCTCGTATAGTGCTAATATCGTCTTTTCTTGCTACAACTGCACTCTGTGCTTTCTCTGGTCTCCATCATCCACTGAAGAGGGTGCTGCTCGTGTGCATAGTCCACAGCCCTGAGGGATCTCCTGAACAACACTGATGCTGCGTGCGTGCACTGCCGGTTTCACCCCAGGAAAACTGCTATTCCCGTACCCTAGCAGAACACCCTACAAGTGGAGTTCCACTGCATGTCCCTGGTACTGCATGCTCAGCTCCTTCAGAGTCGCCAGCTTTCTCCACAGGCAACAAGGGCTACACTGCCAGAGCTCTGCTGCAAGCCACCGTGGACAGCTTTACTCGCTTCTGGTTTAAGCCCCACATTTCCTTCATGGGGGAGTATTTCCCTCAGCCAGAGTATTCACACATGGGCTTCTTAATTAATCTTCAAACTTTTGGGGTCTAGTAATAGTCCCACCTGTATCATATACTAATCTCTGCTTTAAGCCACACCCACTTTTATTACTTTTATTATTGTTACAGAAGATATTGGCTCTGTTAAGACCTGACACCACATAAAAAAAAAAAAACACTCAAAGTTAAATAGACCAATGACAACTCAACAAACTATTTATATTTTTCATTTCTGAATCCATATTGAGGATCTGTTGAATATGATTCCTCAAACTACCTTTAAAATATAAAGATTCCTTTTTGACACCTTTAAGAGGACCTTCAAAGCAATGTTCATTACTTGAAATACCTATTCACTTCACTGAGCAGTGCCATCATGGCTCCAAATTCAAAGTCTATGGAGATGGCAGGGTGTGTGACCTGGGGATATGACTGTGTGGTGTGTGACTGCTGTAATGTAGCAGTGCTGATTAGCTGCTAGTTCTGGTTTGTTGCAGCTCTAATCTTTAAGTATATGAGGGGCATGGGTCTATCTGTGGGTCTTTCGTGACTGAAGTTGTCTGCAAGCTGTCTGCAACATGAATTTATAACAGATTATAGTCAATATAGCTGTTGAGGTTGTACCTAGTTCTGTTTGTTAGCCAGCTAACTTTAAATTAATGTGATGAGTCAGCAGTCTGAAAGAATTTGTCATGCTTTTATATTTTGAATCAATCACATCAGTATTCAGGTTGTTCAGTAAATGAATGCCAGTAAAAAAGCACTGGGTTGACCATCAGCAAGATCTTTTAGTTTTCTAACCTGTAGATGGATAATGGAAACGCTTTGAGAGGCGGCAGCTCAGAAGCTCATTCAGGTGAGAAGATTTTCTCAATTCAAACGAATATTTGAACTGATTAATCTTAAAATTAATTTTCTGTTAATCTGATGAATACAAGTGTGTAATTCAACACAGGAGAGGAAAGAAAGCTGAAGGACACTATGGCTAAAGAACTAAGTCTTATTAAGTACCTGTATCTAGTCTGGGTATTTGCAAAAGACCTTTAGGACTGCAGACTGTCCATGATTGAGGACATAAACCTGCAGTGCCTTTGGTTATATGTCTTTTGAAAGTTGATGGACATCATTTAGGTCATATTATGTCATACACTGATCATCCGTAACATGTAATACCACCTATCTAATATTGTGTAGGACCCTCTTGTGTCACCACAACAGATCTGACTATTCGAGGCATGGACTCTACAAGACCTCTGAAAGCTTCATGTTGGATCTGTTGGCAGGTGGAAATGTCGGCAGCAGATTCTTTAAGTCCTGTAAGTTGTGAGTTGGGCTCTTGATGGGTCACATTAGTGGGTCATTGGTTTCTTGAAGCACTTTTGGTAGGTACTGAACACTGCATACCAGAAAAAAAACATAAGATCAGGGTGGCTCAGATTGTTATGCTTGACCATTTTTCTTACTTTTAACTTTTCACTTGCTGCCTAATTTATCCCAACCCTTTGACAGATGCCCCTGTAGATGCAGATAATCAATGTTTTTTACTTCACCTGTCAGTGATGTTAATGCAATTCCTGTCCCAGACACACGCTTACAAAACCCCTATAGTTTTTCACCCGTTTTTTTCTCTCAAACCGTTATGCTTAGAGCAAGAAGGGTCAAAGACCTGCACAAGCGCGCCATTAGCACGCCTATTTCACACGTAAATGTCAAACAAATTACTCTAGCCTTCATCACTTAAACAGTGCGATGATATGAGGCAGTCAAGCATGGAGGCTAAGCTACCTGATTTCATTCTGGAGCCGGTGAGCTGGACACCAAATTAAGGATCATCAGCCTTGAGTTGCGTATTCATGACAGGTATTGTCATGACTGATCACACCAAAAAAAACTGGTAAGGCATGAAAAATGAAGCACAGGGAATAAGGGAACTTTTATGCTTCCAAGTGCAGTCTTGTTTTAAAGGTACCACACAGGGTTTTTTTGAGCATAGCCATAAAAGAACCACTTTTGGTTCCCTAAATAGATATTTGAGAATGTAGAATGTAGAAGTTCAGAGAACCTTTGGATAAAAGTTCAAATTTACACACTCTCATTTACAAAAAGAGTTCTATAAAAAAAAAAAAAAAACATCTATTGAAAGAAAGATAGGGGGGTTCCTCTATGGCACTGCAAAAAGAACCCAACATCCACAATGGCTTGATGGAAGAACCATGTAAATATTTAAAGAACCTTCTCGTAATGTTCTGTATTTAATCAAAAGGATTCTTTCTAGACCCTTAATGTGGCAGTTCTTAAACCCTTAAGAAGTTTTTTTGCACTTGCACACTCATTTACAAAAAATACACTGTATGGGCAAAAGTATTGGGACACCTTATTCATTGTTTCTCCTGAAATTAAGAGTATCAAAGAGTTGATCTTGCTGTTGTTTATCCTGCTTTTTTGCATCTCTACTTTCCAGGAAAGGCTTTCTACTAGATTCTGGAGCATTGCTGTGAGAATTTGGTTGCATTAATTAACAAGAACATTAATGCACTAATCCATCACAACAGAATTAGATGAAGCACCATCTTTCCAGAGCACACAGTTCCACTGCTCCCCAACTCAATGCTGGAGGGCTTTTGTATTCCTTTAGACCACACCAGAAATTAGGAAAGGGGCCAACTGGTTCATGTTTATCTGCTCCAAAGACTCCTATTCTATTGGCAGTACTTCTCTACAGGGAATAGGTAAGCTGTACATGTGTGAGTGCATTTGTGTGCATCTGTGTTAGCAGTGTGTGCAACTTAAAGTAGCTAAATGCATTCATTACAAGACATCTCCACAAACATTTGGGCATATATATAGTTCTCTAAGGAACTTTTCATTGAAAGATTCTTAGGATAGCCAAAGTGGTTCTTTGATTGGAACTGATTTGATGACGCACCAACAACTATGCCATATTAAATCTGCCTTCATTTACGGCCACCCGATGGCTGGCATTGCTCTGTATTAACACAGAGAGTGTGAAGCCCTCCAATTCGGGCATGGCCAGTTGTATTCCAGTGAGCCCCCTGCTGTGTATGGCTGAGGCACTAATGAGATTCTGTTCTGCACTTGTAATATTACAGCTATGGAGTAAGTACAGCACTGTAACATGCGTGTTATATGTACTTGCTATGTGTTTGAATACCTCATGTGGAGTGTGGCAGCAATGGGCTCGTTATTACTCTTATATATTGATTCACTGGCCAGCACAAAAAGGCCTCCTCCTGTCATATCTCACTCATATACATTCAATCCAAGCTATCTCTAATGAGTATAACTGGTAAGGGAATCAGCTCCCACTGTGTCTCTCTCCCTCTCTCTCTCTCTGGTTTTGATATTCTTCTTATGTTCCTCTTTTGTTCTGCAGTCTCTCTCTCTGTCTCGCTCTCTCTCTGCTCTGGCACCTTTTTCTTTTTCCCTTCTCATGTTCCTGCTTTGCGGGCCAAAGCAGTGAAAGTATCACACCTCAGAGGGAATACACACTATCCACCTATCCTTACACAGAACCAGGGCCCTTTTAACAGACAGTTTTTTTTAAATCATTGGTGTTCTACACAACAATCAGGTAATTACATTATATTTGTATGATTATTAACTGTTAGTTCTTAGGTAAGCGTGTCTTGTTTCACTTTTTACTTCCAAATCATATTCCCATCACTCAGGCAAGGTGACTATCAAAGGCTTTCTTCATCAGTGACATATTTGCCATATTTTTATTTACAAAACTCTCAGTGGAGTGTTCATTTCTTCCTGATGGGGGATCAGAGAGACTGGCAATGTTCCATTCACTACTAGGCCTGAATGCTATCAGTTCAGTGCAGATTTTGGAGTTCTTTTCTTTTCGACTTCTGTGTTTTTGGGGTTGAGGAGGTGAAATCCTTGCATACGTTAGGGGTATGGCCTGGGTGGCAGCAGTGGGAGGAAACGAGCAGAGAGGAATTGGTGTTCAGAGTGGTTGTGAGATATTATGTAAAGAAGTATGTGTGAGAAGTGTAAAGTTTAGATTTATTGAGGTTATTTTTAATATGGCTTTTACCCATGTAAAGGTACTATACCATTGTTTTCACTAATAAAAAGAAACTCAAAAAACTGGTATCTCCATTTTTACCATTTTTTTTTCTATAATTGACCGTTTGAATCTGGCAAGTTTTTAACATTGTTTCAACATTGCATAATAAATGGACAAATGCACCCAAATGACTTGTAATAAAGCTTGTATTACACTGACTTTCATTGACAGTGAAGTTTTTTCTTGTTCTGTAAAGTTGCCATTTTAGAGATACAAGGATTTTTGCGTTACGTATGGCTGTAAGATTATTTTTATTTGCTAGATTTTGATTTACATTATATGTCCAAAAAAAAAAAAGAGATCTGCTTGTCATATTTATATTTGCTGTTTGGACATGCCATTATGGCATATTGGCTTCTGGAGTGGCTTTCCTCAAGGAGTATCTTTAAGAATTTGTGCCCTTTCAGTCAGTAGAGCATCAGTGAGGACAGACACTGATGATGGAAGAGAAGACCTGATCAACATTTCAGTTCAGTTCATCCTAGGGGTCTTCAGTGGGGTTGATATCAGGGCTCTGTGCAGGCCACTAGAGTTTTTTCATAGAGAACTTCTCAATCAGTTTTTTTGGTCCTTGCTTTGTGCACAGCGACACAGTCATGATGGAGCAGGAAAAGGTACAAAGTTGGAAGCTAATCATTGTGTAAAATGCCTTTGCGTGCGTTAGCACTAGCATTTGGAAGTTTTACTGGAACTAAGATATCGAGCCCAGACCATCACTCCTTCACCAAACTTCATTGTTGGCCTTTGGAAGTCTGGTAGGTAATGTTCTTCTGGCATCTGCCAAATCAGACTACCAGATAGTGATGCTTGATTCATCACTCCAGTGAACATGTCTCCAGTGGCAGCATGCCACTCATTTCATGAAGGTCGGATCGCACAGTTCTTGTGCTGATGTTGCTTCAAGAGGTAGTTTGGAACTATGCAGGCATGTGATGCAATGGAGGACTGTCAATTTGTTTAGCACTTGATGGCTACACTCTGAGTCTGCATGGTCTACCACTTCCTTGTTGAGCTGTTTTTGTTTTTAGGTACTTTCAGTTTACTATAATAGCACTTACAGTTGACCAGGGCAGATTTAGCATAACAGAAATGTCACAAACAGACTTGAGGCATTCTCTGTCAATATCACTGAGCTCTCAGTATGAGCCTTTCTACTTTCTACTTAGCCCATTCTTCTTCGTTTGCATGAGTTTATTCTTAATTGTGTATACCTGTTAAGACCCTGCATCCTCATATGGGAACATTACATTTCTGCTTCTTCATTTTTTCAAAGTTTGACCCTTTGGCCTCACTTGAGGACATAGTTTTTTGTAAAAACAACTTACTGTACAAATACTAAGTTTAGTTTTTATACTTGTTAGGTCCTATTGATCCCTTACAGGTCTCAGGAGGTTAATGTATCCCACTCCTTTATAGATGCCACTGCAGAAAATGATAATGAATATTTAGCACCACTGGTGAAGCAAAAATGTTATGGCTGATAGGTGTTTTGGGTATTTGTCAGTTATCAAATACCAAGGCCAAAAAGGGTAATTTGGAGAAGCATCATAGAAGAAGCTCCATTCCATCTTGAACCTCTTTGAAGGGCATTTTTTCTAATGCAAACAGAAACACACAGTATTAAGGTTCTTTACCAATAAAACATTGCTTTGTCCCACCCACCCCAAGAATAGAACAATCAGTAACTATTTAGCTAACTTTATTATTAAGGGTTTAGCAGAAAGAACATTTTTAGAACCATTTCAAAAGCTGAACATGAAGAAACCAGCTTGACTGCAGTTAGCAGCTGTGTAGTTTATGTATAGGCAGGTACACAGTAAGTGCTGGGCTCGGTAGAACTATTGTCTTTGGCACTCTCTTAGCTGAGAAGCCTGCCATTCTATCAGCTGCAGCTCTTTGCCTCAGTCTCAGTGTCCCTCCTCACTCTTGGTGAGTGTCGTTCTCTTCCTCAATGACACCTGCTGTCATCCCATAAATACTGCTGAATGGGCCATTGAGAGAGCTGGGCTGCCGAGAGCTTTGCTGTGGCGGATGGCGATGAGCTCGCATAAAGCAGACACCCGCGTTATTTATCTTGACTCTAAGAACTCTGGGAAATGAGATGTTTACCGCAAATGGGCCTCTCAACAGCCCCCGAACGCCTTTCAATATTGATTCAATGAGTTTGATTTGTAAATAAATACATCAATACTTTCTCAGTCAGGCTCGAGCAGGGTTTGGAGTTCAGATAAACATACTGCTGCTGCCGTGAAGGTAAAAGTAGACCAGTGTGTTGACAAATAAAGTTGAATATATTTAATTACTATGCCAGGCTCCTCTAAGGTTGGGTAAATCGTTTTTCCTTTTTAAATTGCTGCTGCTTGTATCATACAATTCTGTTAATTATACTTAAAAATAGCTTCTTTGCCATTGTAAAACATAAAGAACAATATAATCCTATCACATCACAAGACAAATATCCCTGTTATTGCCACAGTGGTGTTATATATACAATCTTGCACAAAAGGACAAACTACAAGTGAGAATAAGTTCACATCCTGTAAACGAAGCATAATTACTGTTTAATTGGTTAATTAAATTTGTTGCCAAAAATGTTTTTTTAATGTTGTACTTGTTATACTTGAACTAATAAAGAGAAATTGTGCTGGAATGTGCAGGAAAAATATATTTTTTCTGATGAGGGCCTGGCCACTTATTTCAGCCAAATGTCCCATTTTACCAGGGGTGCTTCAGATTACACAGCAATACAATTGAATTAACATTGCATTTAACCCATTTGTGGCAGTGAACACACACACATCCACAAACAAGTGATTAGGGCAATGGGCAATGGGCAGCCACATAGTCACCTGGGGAGTAATTCAGGGTTAGGTGCCTTGCTCAAGGGCACCTCAGTTATGGAGGCCAGTCCTGGGGAGCAAACCAGTGACCCTTATCATTAACATATTGTGAATATATCACGGATTGGCTCCTATGGTTTGGGATGCACCTGAACTGTGGATCATTCTGCATAGTTTAACCATAGAAATGTGGAATACACTTTTCCTGCTGCGGTTACTTTTTACATTAATAATTCCCTCAATCTGGAAGCAGAGCTGCAGTAAAACATAAACGGAGCACGTGGACAGAACAAGCTTCTCCTTAAATGGAAGAACATCTGTGGCAGTCTCGTCATTACCCTTGCTTTCGACTGTCCTCCATTACAGGTGCAAGTCTCTAACCGAACAGTTCAGCTCTGGCCATTCTTTATTGCTGAAAAATGACAGAAACAGCAAACCATGCAGCCATGTCTGCCTGCATGTGTGCCCGCTGACTACTCGCTGATAATTGATGACAGGTCGAGGGCACCACACTTGCTGTTTGCCATGATTTTTGATTACATGGCTCTGTGTTACTCTGATCCTGAATTATGAAGCCTAGAAAACCTGCACTGTAGGAGTCTGGTTCAGTTAATGAATTGGTTCCATGGATCTGCCTAATTATCCGATACCCAATCCAGCTATTGTTAGGATAGGATATTAATCCTGATCCTAGTATTGAATCTGTGCATCCCTGTTTGTTTTGTTTTGGTCATCTGAAAAGATATTTAAGCCTTGACGCATAAACCCAAGATCTGGGTTTTAGGATTCATTACACCAATAAAATCGCTGTACAACAAATAATCACACACAGTAACAAGTGAGAAGAATATTTTCTTGAAAATATGTGGTTTGTTTTCTTTAAGCTACCCAGAATAAAGCTTTGGTTGCAGATTTGTCATTGTTGTTCCCAGCCATCCCAAAGATCTGTCCAAATCCAGCAGCAGCAGCAGCAGCTCCTGATTTAACTTAACAAAGCACTGACTAACTCAACCACTACTTGTATGTAGGCTGCTTTATTTTCATCCCAACCTCAGTATTTTTCGGTGTAAATAAAAGCTCACTGCCCCATTAAATCACTTTTTAAGCATGCTGTTAGTTTGGTATCTAAAACTTTTGCACAGAATCATGCTTGAAAGTTCAGACCAGGTTTTCCTTTCTTTCATAAAGTTAGCATTTCCCAGATTCTGGGCCTTCTTATGACAGCAGCAATACATAGCAGGCCTAATGAATGCCAATATTGTGTTAATAAAGAGTATTTTATGTCAGGAGTGGCAGTAGGCTGGGGTTTTGTTGCTTGTACATTAAAGACATCTCATTTAAATATTGCCAGCGGTTGCCAGCTTGCTGGTGTGAAGCACCTGTGAATCACCTCTGTTTCGACATAACCGCTGTGATGGGTGGTGGGGGTGCCGGGCAGCAGTACTGACACTCTAAAAAGGTCATATCCTGTTTTATAGGCTGACTCTTTAGCTCTTTAATACACACTTGTGTGCATTACCGCTGTCATCCCTGTCGCCTCTTTCCCTAGGAAGAGGATCTATGAAAGAGCAAGAGTAGAATCCATTTCAAATTTTAATTAGCTGCCTTTGTGTCTCGCACAGACACACATTCAGAGCGACGTTATCCCCTCAAAGCTTTAATTACCAACCGCTTCTTGGTTTCAAAACATCAAAAGGATGTGGTGAGAGTGAGTGAGTGAATGAGTGGAAAGGAGTGTGTGTGTGTGTGTGCTAGAATCATAGAAATGGGGAGAGAGAGAGAGAGAGAGAGAGAGACGGAGTGTGAGTGAGTGTGCATATAGGTTAAAACACACTGATGCGAGTCCACGCCTTCTGAATGTCAAATGATTGTGATAGTTTTGACGTCACCCCTACATGGTGGAGACACAGGGGGGCCTTACAAATCACTGCAAATCTTTTGCCTGTTTGATGTCCTTTCTCCTGGAACCTCTCGTGGATAATTGCCCCGCATGAAGTCAGAGTGAGACGGAATAGAGAGGAATGAACATACATTAGTGGATTAACGGCTAAGCTGGCTGTAGTGCTGCACATTTAAACCAGATGAACACACATTTGGCTCAACTGAGCCTAGCATACCAACACATCCATCTGTCTTCCTTTATTCTCGTTAAACGTGGCTGTCTCAAAGAAAAAGAAGGGGGGTGGGGGTGATAATGGCACCGAAGGGATGCAGCTTTTTTTTTTTTTTTTTTTTTTTGGCCCTCAGATGGGAGCGACTTACATAGCTTAGTGCTTTATTAGCTACCTAGCGGCCTATTTCCGCATCAGAGATTTGAGGTATAAGCTCGCATCAAATGCGCAGTATCAAACCTACAACTGGGATTAGCAACAGCAAGCCTTTTCTCAGGTAGTCTTAGACACTCTGTTGAACTAAGATAAAGGCTCAAGGAGGAGGCTGACCATGTTCATCTAATACAGTTTCATTAGCGCCGGAGAGTTTAGTGCTGTTTTGAAAAGATTCAGTTTGAGTGTTTTTAGCAATCTTTATCTGTCCTTGATTGTTAGATAATTCCGAAGCACATTACTATAAAACAATAGACACAAGTGATTGCAAAAATGGTGTCTTGGCTAATGAAATCACCTTAAATCTACTATCTAAATATGTAATGTAGTTATACCTTTTTTAAGCAGAAAGAATTGTGAATTGTTTTGTAACCATGTCATTCAACATAGAACCACAGGGTTCTATTTTAGGGCCTATGAAACTGATGTTAATGATAACAGTAATGTAGTAATTAAAGTGAAGAAGTGTGGGCTACATGGGTCTATGGGGTTAATATTACTCGAGATATTAAATGTACCTATAATGAAATCAGTTTAACTTAACTTAATTAGATAATTGTATAGGAGTAGCTTGAATTATTCAATTATTGATTTTTATATTTACAATGTAATATTTTTCTTTTTTCAGTGCAGGTGTTAGCATCATTCAGTAATACACTCATTTAGAACCATATACAATATGTTTTCCTACCATTACAAACCATGTAAAGAATATTATAGGCAATAGCTTCAACCCTAGTTGAAGAACTCTTGAACATCTTTTTTTTAAGAATGCTTTTGAGGAATCGTGGTACTATAGCAGATGATATGAGTAATTGGTTGTAATATCTCCTCGTTCATAAGGATTGTCTTGAAACCATGCATATCCTTAAGCTTAAGTTAGAGGGATTTAGCAGAAGTAGATGCTTTTCATTTTCTTGCCAATCTGTCCTTGGTCTTTATGACTGCTGTGGATTCTCACTGAGATCAGGTTGAAAGAAATAGGCCTTTTTTAAGAAACCCAGTAATGGCTGTAACGTGTTGAGAGGTGCACAATCCAAATTTACACATTCAATTAGAGCTGTTTGAAAACAGAGTGTGAGGGGATGTGAAAAGGAGATTTGACAGAAGAAAATTTGAATTACTTCCAGGAGAAAAGTGCTCAACGCAACCATTTCACAACTGATCAATATTATGCCTGATGAACAATACTGTTCATTATTGGTAATCGATGTAGAATCTGTTAGCTACAAAGCCTTCAGAGACTGATCTAGTGGAGTTTTGAATACAGCCCAGACTTGCATTACTTGCTTTTTTTTTTTTTTGGCTGGGTTTTGTCAGCTACAGTCACAATTTTTAGCACACAACTTCTGATGGTCCCCAAGACATATCTGTAGGTTTACAGACTATCTTACTGGTCACAATGTCATTTAGTCACATTTTTTTTCCCCTTTTAAAACCGAGCTTAAAAGTTCTTTCTCCCATTCCACTTGCTCCTTAAATTAAATTGTGGAGGAAGTGTGCCTTTTGACCTGAGCAGTGAGGGTATTGGGTAATTAGTGCTTGGTGCCGCCTGGCTTGGCTCCACAGCTGTGGCTGGAGACAGTGTGTTCATTAAGACATTTCTCACTGACCTGGGGCCAGCACATAACCTTCAGCACCCTTAATCCTCCAATCAGGCGGTCTCTCCAGATCAGGGCCTGTTCACTAGCTTCACAAAGAGACCTGCTCCCACCTGCAGGCCATAGATCCTTAGTTCTCCCATCAATGCTTTCAATCAGGAATCAGACTGGGAGGCTTTTTTTCCAAGGTTCCAGGGAACAAAGTTTCCACTGAGCTGAAAAAAAAAGAATTAAAGGAGCCAAGAAAGTATACTGATTGAAAAAAAAAAGGACCAGGACTTCCCAGGTAATGCTGAACCTCCTTTCGGGCTGTTTCGGTATGTTCATTGCTCATTGTTTACATTCATCAAAAATCAATGGGCTTGCATGATTAAGACCGATTACAATTAGTGTCTGAGATTTTCCCTTTGCTGTATTGGTTGGTTTGTAATTACAGTTAGCCTCCAGTGGATTGTTAAGGTGTGATATTAACGGCATTCCTCAACAACAGCAAAGTATTGGCATTGGAGATTGTTGTCTTATAAAGAAACACCATTGATTGGTCATGGAGGTCCCTGATGGCCAAAAAAAAAAAAAAAGAAAAAGAAGTGTGGTGACCATTCCTAGTTGTAATGTAGTTTATGCACCTTTGAGCTGTTTCATAAAGGAGGGCTTAATTGACATGCACCACTATGATTACAATCGATACACACTGTGGGCAACAGAGAATTGAGAAACCTTTGTGTTGTAAAGATTTTCTCACTGCCTCCTCCAGTGTATGGATGACTTTAGTAGGGCTTAGCTTGTATCCACATCACAGTTTCGAGAGGGTAAGGGATCTGAACTGAGTGCATTTATGAAGAGGAAAAAAAATTAGTAGACTGGGGAAAAATGGGCAGTTAGGGGTCTGAAAGAGTCGGGACCCATGCCAAGTCTTTGAACTTCATTCCAAGTTTGACTTGGCTGGAGTTGGGGTCAGCGCTCAGGATGTGCTTGGATACCCTCTTCTAAACCCTGATCCCACAAGTCCCTGCCGCTTTCCACCACAAGCCTAACATTCCCCCCCCCCTACTGATTTGTTTCAATTAATCTTTTATCGCATAAGCCGGTCAGCCGTCCTCCCCTGCCAAACATGGAATTGTGCGTCATGCTCAGAAAAATCAGAATGGGGGGGACTGTGGGCTTCTAGTGCATTGTTCTTCTCTGTTTTGGAACCTGGGTTGATCTGACAGCGTTTGCCAAGCCGCAGCTTGGGGAGAGAAGCATGTGACGCCTGCTATCTGCACCTCTTATGGAGGAATTAGCCACAGTCATGGAGAGGATGTTTGAGAGCAGCTCTGTTGTGCTGTGGATGGAGGGATGTGGATCTCAAAGGCTTTCAGATGTCCTCCTCCTCAATGTCAGGGTAAGGGAACAACAGACTGGATTAACAAAATTCTATTTTTTTTACATGGTGTGCACACATTATTTTTTTTCAAGAACGACAAAATAGACAATATATAATAGATTACTGTGTCTGGTAGGGTTAGATATAGACTGAACGTCTAGCATTCAGATGCAGTGAAGCATAGGATGATCCTTGCCATGTATATCTTCCTAGAACATCATGCCATTTTACATTCAGTCAGGCTGTATTTAACACTGTGGTGTCCATGCCTGAACTGCTAAGTTTCTTTTCAAAGGGCAAGGCAGTGCATTTCCCAGCAAACCCCACTGACCTTCTACCACAAGCAGCTCTCTTTCTTTTTCTACAAGATTTTTACTGTAGGGAACTCACGTTACCCTCTAAATAACCCAGTCACGTGCCTACATAGCACCACAACTCTAACAAAATGCTCGTCCAGCCCTCCTTCCTGTAGCCAGTGTTCAGACAAACCCCGCTGTCTTCTACCAAGCCTCCTCCTCGCCCTCGCCAAAGTTACTGCAGGATATACCTTTCAATTCTAGCCACTGTCTAGATGAGGCTCATAGGGAGTGAAGGTTGTGAAGCAGGGTTAGGCAGCATGAAAAGGGGGTTTAGGCTTCTGTTCGCTCACAGTGGTCCCCCCTCGTTAGCCATTTCCCTCGTCAGACAATGGCATGATTAAACATGACAGGACAGTCTTTTTCAGCCATGTTCTGGCGAAAAATTCAGTGTAGTGGAAAAGTGGAATATTCGATTAGGTAACTTTTTTTTGGAGAGAGCTGGCTTTTTTTAGGGCATTTATAATGCTTGAACAAATAGAAAATGGTAAGAACTCTGATGTAAAAAGGTACTTTATGAACAATTAATTCAGCTGTATGTTTCTCATGTCACAGTTCACCTCATCCGCAACTAACATTACTCAAGATCCAGCAATTTTGGGATTGTACATATGCATGGTGCTTTGTATCTTGGGGAAAATCAGTTCCGCTCTTAAGACTAGGTAAGCCTACGTTTGGTGAACCATCATTGAAAGCATAGCATTTGTAATGACACATGTCTGCAGTTCAAGATGTATCTTTACTTCATGGTCAGGGTGACAAATGAACATTTTAGGCAGTTGGACTCTCCCATACTGATCTGCTGCACGTCATCTAATTAAACCAGTCTAATTACACTGTTTGCAATGAAACCTGCAGTTGATCAGTGTTCTTTAAGCACTGACAATACCCACAATATTCTCAGAAAAGTATTACAATAAATTGATCCGGATTTTGATATTGTTATATTGCCCACCTCAACTCCCACCCCATGCATGAGACTCTGGCAGCACTGGGCAGCTCCTTTAGCGACAGGCTGCTTCACCCCAAGTGTGTGAAGGAGCGGTATCGCAGGTCCTTCCTTCCTGCTGCCGTCAGACTACACAACCAACACTGCTCCCAGAGGACAACATACACACACACTTAACTACACACACATGTTCATGTTCAGGGAATACTATGTGCAATATCCCCCCCCCCCCCCATGTGCAATTAAGAGTCTTTTGCTGTAAATAATATTTGTTTATTGCTTTTTTAATTCTTATTTATATTGTGTACATAGTGTAAATTATTTATCTAAATTTTTGTAACTGAGTGTCCTGCTATCCCTTTCTGCTGTCACACTGTGAATTTCCCCACTGCGGGACTAATAAAGGACAATCTTATCTTATCTCTTAACCTAGGACTGAGTGAAAGCAACTCTCTTAGGCAATATGAGAACTATCTATTGAAAGGTTCTCTAGGAAACCAAAGGTGGTTCTTCAATGGCATTGCTTCAAAGAACCTCTTTTGGTACCTTCATATTTAAGAGTATGTGCTCTGTATGCACTTTACTGTCAGTTTGATTAATAAGTGAATCTGCATGGCTGGGCCCTAACGGCTGATGAAAGAAGAGATTAGGAGCAGAGAAGGTGATGAGAAGAGGAGAGATTGAGGGATAGATCAGATGAGCAGTAATAGAGCAGGCCTCCCCTCTAGTGAAGTGGTGGGAGGAGGGGGAACAGAGGTTAGAAGATGCAGAGGAGCTGGTGAGGGATTGGAAATCATCAGAGATGCACTGGTCGGCCCGCAGAGCAGGCCTAGTCTCGGAGGGGGAAAGAGGTAATCTGGAATCTTGATGGGAAAGTGAGATATATGGTCAGCAGACAGCATGAGAAAAAGAAAGAGAGCAAGCAAGAGAGAGAGAGAGAGAAAGAGAGAGAGAGAGAGAGAGAGAGAGAGAGAGAGAGACAGAGAGAGAGAGATGTAGCAAGGGGAAGTGTCACTCCCCTCACTTGTTTACCCGGATACCTTCCTGCAATCCCATATCTATTCTCTCCCTATTCTCTCACTCTGCTCTGCAGTCAATTCATGGGTGGGAGAAGCAACTTCTGAGGAATCGATCATGCATTCTTCTCAGGTCAAGTTTGGAATCAATTCTGTTGTTTGACAGAAGAGGGGTTGGCTCAGACTTTCTCTCCTCGAGAAGTCTCTCCCTGTGTGCGCTCTCTGCCTTTATGTGTTCCGAGTGTGGCGTGCTGTTTGCCTAGGATCAAATGGAGCCGCTGGCATGCACAAGGCGGACCCGAGCGAGTTTATATATGAGAGTGCTGGGAAGGGTACACAGTGTCTGCAGCTAAAAACCTCAATCACGAACGCTTGTGATTAGGCAAGACGGCTATCGATCTGTTTAGACACTCTCACATTCGCCCGCTGCTCGTTTGTGATGCAGCGATTTCTTACAAAGTGAGGTACTGCAATTGATTGCAGTGCCAGAGATAACTTTTTGGGATTTGTCTAAGATAATGTCCCTTTTGTGTATTTTTGGGAAGATAAAAGGCGCATGTGGCTTTCTCCATTTGGCTGATCTCTTCTTGTTCAGGAAGAGCATAGCCAGTTGATGAAGCAGTCTGGGCGGAATGGCATTTATTTTTAGTGGGTATTGGAACGGCACCAAGAAGAAGGCTCGACGGCAGTCAACAAGTTAGCGGTTCCAGTCAGAATAAGCCTAGTGTAGCCCTTTTCAATGAGTGTTTGGCCACGTTGACACGGGTCAAATAAGCCATGGTAAGGAGCAGACCAAGACCATGCCAGAGGTCTTCCAATTATGGCACAGGCCTTGTAATGCTCACATGCATGACGGAATACACTGCAATTCCGGTCCACTAACAATGCTGTCTAGACTGCTGTCATATGTGCCATATAAATAGCTGAATATGCTTCCTCTCTTTTGTAGGATGATCTAAACCTGCACTGTTATTCCTTGAGGAGTTTATTTTATGAAACAGAGAAGAAATAATAACCAGGGAATTCTGGATCAACACTGTAATGGGCCGCTTATGCTAATGTGAGGGGACAGACCATCGTTATTCTCATTGGCTAAGACTTTTCCAGTCATTGTTTGTTGTTGTGCTGTGTGGTGTAAGGGAGATTTCAGAGCCCATTAGGCAACGATGGACACAAACCTGAGGTGACAGGTTTGACCCTATTCCCCACATTAGGAGTGCATTCACAAGGCTTCGCTTGAACCCTGTTCTACAGTTCTCCACAAAAAATGAGACAGAGCTGTCTCTCTGCGTCTTCCTCTGCCTCCACCTCTGCCTCTATCTCCCAAGCAACATCAGCATATGAAAGTCTATGTTTATTCCCAGTAACAGGCACATTGAGTATTCAGACGTATTCCAGTAATGTGATGCATTTTGTCATTGAAAGGTATGCTCTTGTTGGAATTAATGAATGCATACATTTCTAAAGATGAAAATGTAGTTCTGAGTATAAGCCATTCAAAATCAGGGGACAGACTGTGTGGGTTTCTTTTTTTTTTTTTATACTGAAGCTGAAGACTGTGCGAAAGACACTAAACACTGTCCATTGTGTGCAAGTTCAGCTTGACCTTTTCCCAAATAAACAGACGCTGGTACCTGTTACTAATGTTTACTGTCCAAAATCGCTGAGCTTTTCCTCGAACTCATAAGCCCTGTTTATGTTTATTATCCATCCTTTCCCCAGAGCATTGTTTTGAGAGGCTTCATGATTAATTCTGCAAAGGCTCTATTGTCTCAAGAGGAAAACTCTCCCAGTTTTCATTACCTTGTGCCTTCCGGATTGCTATTAATCTGCACTCTCACCACTTGGTAAACAAAACGGAAAAACAGTGTGATTGGGGCTTGATAGAAAAAAAGTTTCATCAGGCCTTTCATGTTCTTTCTCTGGTTCTTTAGTAGTGAAGCTAGTGCACTCACAAAACAGGTTCTATATGGTGCAGAAAAAAACATTATTTAATGTGGAAGCCTATTTGGTGCCATGTAAAACCTATATTTTACCTGCTATTATTTCATAGTTTTTAAAAATCCATATGCTCTATATACCAGGCAAATAACCATTTAAGTATTTAAACTATTCTTTGAATTGTTACAGAACCACTTTGTTTACTTAAGAACCCTTGAAGCCTTTGAAATATGGTTGCACCCGTGGGATCTAAATGTTTAGCCTCAAAATCAACAGTTAATTTTAATTCTTCTGATTTATCAAATCCGTCTGCTAATGAAACTTTCCACAGCATACAGCACATCCCTAAAAATTTTCTGTTCCATCTTAAATAGCACAGAAATGGAACTCTTCTCTGGGTCGACCATTACAGGTAGCTAGATCTTACCTGCAAAAAGGTTAATAAATATTTGTTTATTTATTTATTTACGATTTTTGTTTCTTTTTAAATTGTTGTTTTAAATGTAATTATTTAATTATTTTTTTTCCATATTTTTCTCTTTTTTTACGTTCTTTCTCTTTCTTTTTTTTTTTTTTTTTACAGTTTTCTGCTGTGTTGCTGTTGGTATCCGGCCAATTGAGTTTCTGTTCACAGTCTGAAGTAACATTTGTTCAGGCAGTTGATGCCTGCACTCTCACACAGAAACAGCATTTCGCTGAGATGTAGGTTGTTGTTCAGCAAAAACTTCACCAAATGATGATGACGTCTGCTGTTCCTTCCTGCTTTGCAGTGCAGGCAGGCAGAGACTTACAGCCTTAGGTATTTTACTGACTCTGTTTGCATAAAAAAAACAAACACCCACAAAAAGCTGAGGTTATTTGAATGGCATTGAATATTTCCTAAATCTGTTTGGAACAATATAATGCACATTAGTTATATTTCATTAAGAGTGCCTAATTAATAAGCAGGCAATAACTAGCCTTAAGGACATTGCTGGGGTGAGATACGTAACCTTTGGCTCAGTGGTGCTGTATAACACAATGAAACACAGGGGGAAAAATTATGTTTTGCAGTTTGCTGATTTTTTTTTCTCATGTAATTGTTGCACATTGAATTTATGGTATATTTTATATTTAGATTTTATTCTTTTATATAATGGAACAGCTTTGTAAATTCAAAGTCTAAAAGTTATGGTAAACTGTAAACTGAAGCTCTTGTTCTGCTGCTCTCTGAACTAGTGTGTGTGTGTGGGGGGGGGGGTGCTCATGTTTCTTGGTTAGGGCTGTCTTATATATTTACTACTTTAGAAATCTGTTGTAACTAGTCCTGCTACAGTCTCTGTTTGTACTATATGATCACCCTATGCACTCTATATTCAGCACCATATTTTCCAAACAAAACCAAAAATTGTCATTATGAAACTGAACTGATATAGACATTAATGTGCCCATGACATGGAGAAGCAAACCTTTTAGATAGTGGTCATTTAATGCAACACTAAGTAGCATTTTTGCTTCAGAATCATTCTGTTGAGTAATTAGGAGAGTAGTGTCGCTAGCTTGGCATGCTCCCAACTGCATCATGTAACTCTGGTGATGTGGGCTTGTGAAAACTGCATAACGCTTTGTAACCTAAATCAAATTTGTTCACAATCCTGTAATGTTACTCTACCGTGTCAGTCCACATGCTTCCTTTTCCTTCAGTGGTGGTTTAGCTTGTCCAGAAATGCATGTGTAAGACATATCCTTTATGGATGTCTCAAAGCATGAGTTACACTAACAATTAAATACAGTAGTTTTATAATATAGCATTAATTTTCCAGTCCATACAAACCATATGTGGAAATATTGGCAAAATCAGCCATTATGATGGTTTTGTGATGTCATGTCTGTGTCTGACTATTCAGCCTATAGCAATTTAGCTCTGTACATTCACACAGAGGTTTTAAAAAGTCTAGACTTGAGTACTGGACTGGGCCAAAATGCTCAATCATTTACATTTACATTGATTTACATTTACATTGATGGCATTTAGCTGACGCTTTTATGACGCTTACCAGGTTACTCATATTATAGAGGTGGGCTAATGTGGTGTTAGGAGTCTTGCCCAAGGACTCTTCTTGGTGCAGCAGAGTATAGTCACCTAGTCTCCCATATGGTGTGGTAGCTCAGTGGCAGGTATGGTGTTATCACATACATCTGTAAGAAAAAAACAGACCGTTTAATTCTAAAGGTTGAAAAAAGGTTGGGAAATGTGATGCAACATGATGTTAACAGTCTTCTTTATGGATTATGGTTATGGCTGATGATTATGGATGATATGGCTTTTTTCATTTCTCCATTATAGAAGAAATAAGAAAAGGATCCAAAATAGGGCAAGAGAACATACAAGGTGTAGCAGTTGTTACCCTGTGAGGTTTAAAGAATCCTAAATAGCATCGTACAGTATGGGACATGTAATGCAGAGATGGTGTTTCACAATCGTTCATCAGTGATGCATGAATATTTAAACAAAGCCAGATTCATTGTTTATTTAACTGAAAAAATAGAGGGTAGGGTAACCGATTACAGAATCACCCATTAGTTACAGACATACAGTCAAACTGTTGAACTGTGCATGCAGTCCAGCTGCCTGATGTGATTCAACAGTAGAATCTTGATACTGTTGGGTTTACGGCCATTTGCATGACCTACTGGATGGTCTAGTGATTTTAATGAGGAGCCTACCATCACATCTTACTCAAACATCTAACTGTCATGATTTGTAGTTACTTTCATGACACACAACCATCTTTAGTTTCATGACGGACTACTCCAAAGCTTGTTGGGTAAACCACCTTTACGCTCCTCAATATAAAGATGTGTCAGATGATTCTTTGAGTGATTTCATAGAAGAAACCCTTTGGAACCATGTTTTAGAGATATATGTGTATGACATTCTAAATTAGTATAGAATCTTTACATCAAGTGATTGTTTATATCTTTTAGACCAAAGCTCTATTAAGAAGGGATTAGATTTACATGGGGAAGTGGAGTAATGTAATTTTACTACAGGATGTCTGAAATGGGAGTGGCTACTCGAGTTATGCACTGCTGTCACCTCAAAAAACAAAAAACAAACAAAAAAACATATAACTTATAGCCATCTTATAGCTGCTAATATCAAACAAAAAAATCCTTATTGCTATAAGTGGTTATATGTTCATAATGCATATGCAGGCTATAGGCTACACTACATAATGACTTAAATAAATCTGCCAGAAATTTCACGCCTGGAGGTTTGTCACAGAATTGAATGATTCGAAGTATCTGGACAGGACAGGTCAAAAGTAATACAGGTAATAATTGCATTACATTTACATTTACATTTATGGCATTTAGCAGATGATCTTATCCAGAGCGACTTACAAAAGTGCTTTGCTATTTACCCGAGAAAAACCTTAGCTAGTTAGAATAGACTAATAGTTCAAAGATACCTTTAAGCTTTAGACATTACTAAGCACAAGTCAATAAGGTGACCATAGTACTCTGCTATTCGTCCAAGTACTCTCTGAAGAGGTGGGTCTTCAGTCTGCGTTTGAAGACAGCGAGCGACTCTGCTGTTCGGACACCCAGGGGAAGCTCGTTCCACCACTTTGGTGCCAGGACAGAAAAGAGCCTGGACGCTTGTCTTCCGCGGATTTTGAAGCCGAGCTGTACTTGAAGCTCGAAGGGCTCTAGGTGCGGATCGGCTTTCGACCATTGCCATCAAGTATGGAGGGGCTGGTCCATTCTTGGCTTTGTAGGCCAGCATCAGGGTTTTGAATCTGATGCGGGCAGCTACAGGAAGCCAGTGGAGGGAACGCAGCAGTGGAGTGACATGGCTGAATTTAGGGACATTGAAGACGACCCGTGCCACTGCATTCTGGAGGAGTTGCAGGGGCCTGATGTTGCGCAGAGGGAGACCAGCCAGAAGAGAGTTCCAGTAGTTGCATTACCCCATCTACCCATGCAAAACTAACCCTGTCATAATAGGGCTCATACAGTGGTTCTTTTATGACATAGTTAAATTGTTTTAATTATTAAGAGTGGCCTCTTATGCTGAACTCCTTACCTACCAGGCCTTCATTTTTACATGCTGTATATGCCCAACTTGTTCAGTAGTCACCTACTGTCTTCATGTTTAATTACAGCATTGTAATGTGCCACTAACCATTTGGATTAGACTGAAGGATCACAGGAGCATATCAGAATCATTGTATGCATTGATATTCTTTAGGATTGGTTTCATACTACATAAAATACTGTTTCCAAACTTTTGAAGGATTCCGAACAATTGTAAATTCCATGCTATAACTCCACTGTCTGATTGTCTCCACTGTCTGAGGTCCGCAAGAAATCAATGGGTTCTTCTGCCACACTAAACAATGGCTTGCTCAATAGGAGTCTGGAGCTGTATTCCTGTACAGCTACCTTGCTTTGACAATGTAAAGAAAGAAAGTGCAATACACAAAAAGTTGAATTCACTGAGCGCCCATGTATCCTTTACTAGACATTATGTCTCTCTCTCTCTCTCTCTCTCTCTCTCTCTCTCTCTCTCTCTCTCTTTCTCTCTTTTTCCCTGTCTCTCCCTGTCTCTCCCTGTCTGTCTTCCTCCCATGTGATGTCACTACAAGGTCTGGCCTGTCCCAAAGATGTCTCCTTTTGGGTGTTTGGGGAGAGGAGAGGAAAGCGGGGGATGGAGGGATGAGCAGTCAGACAGAGGAAGAGCATGTTGACAGATCAGAGTGCTGCTCAGACGGTCTCGGGGGGGTGGTGGGGAGCAGGGGTCAGACTAATGACAGAAAGCCTGATGGGCTTGTCTGAAACAAAGAGATGGTGGTCACAATCACACTGCGTGAGAGGAGGCGTGTGCGCATTTGTGTTTGTACTCTCATGTTTCTACAACTGGCAAATCAAGGCATAAATTTTTAGAGCGCAAACAGTGCGGGGGAAGGGGAGGGGGGCTTTTTAATTAAGAAAGTTGGATGTTTTAACTTCTGCCTCTGCTGGCTTGCCAGAACCCTGATTCTGTTTTAGACAAACAAATAAAAGAGTGTTGCTTCCAGACACAACTGCAATCAACTTACAGTGCTACATTGTGATTATATGCACCAATGCTTACCTGCTTAGGTTTGAAAGGAACCTTTTGGAAGGTGTTCTAAACAAATGCTGGACCTAGATGAGGCATGATTACATTTGTGTTCTGATTTTGACTTTTTTTTCTTTAAAGAACCACCCAGTCACCATTTGTTTAATCCACTTTAACCCACCCATGCAGTGATGGCGTACAGGGGATCACCTTCAGTCCATGGCTTCACTTTTGCCTTAAGACAGTTGGCAGTTAGTGGGTGGGGATTTGTGACAAAGACCAAATTGCGATGGTCAGACATCTGGGTCAGAACATCTCCAAAACATCAGGCAGGTCTGACAGGTGTTTTTTTTTTTTTTTTTTTTTTTTTTCTGGTATGCAGTGGTCAGTACTTACCAAAAGAGGTCCATGAAAGGACAACCGGCAAACCGACTACAGGTTCATGGGCAACCAAGGCTCACTGATGCTAATGGAGGCCCCAGCTCACAACTTACAGGACTTAAAGAAACTTAAAGAATCTGCTGCTGACGTCTTGGTGCATACACATATGAGAAGTCAACCAATGGTTGCCCACAGCTTCCCACAGCTTACTTTTCAATTTTTTTCTCTCTTCATTTCTTTTCAGTTGTTGAAGTGGTGAATTGCTAATGTTATAGAGACAGTCGTGACTTCTGTGAGTGTATTTATACACTTCCTGTGTCAAACTGTCTGGTCTTTCTGTATTTGTGTGCTGGTGGCCGGGTTTAGCTTCTTTTTTTTTTTTTCAAGCTGGTCTCGGGTCATTGGGTGACACGTCTCTCATAGGGATCAGTTTACGTCAGGATGATAAAGGCTTAATAACTAGAGCTGGCACACAAAATGGCTGACAAAAATAACAGGCATTTACTCAAAGAAGTCTGTCCGCTGCCTACTTAGAGCTTCTAAAACCTATTAAACGCTTCAGCAGATGCTATTAATGGAGGCAGCTTGGGAGGTGAAGGGTACAATCTCGATCTGGAATTGAGTCAAGTTAAACCTCAAAATGGAGAGAGAGAGAGAGAGAGAGAGAGAGAGGGAGGGAGGCAGGCAGGCAGTGAGAGAGGGAGAACAAAAATAGTTCTTCAGGGTCACCTGCAGATTTGAGGATAATTTAATCAGGAACAGTCAGATAGACTCTCGCTAGGGAAGGAACTCTGAACATTGATTGAACCTCTATGGTAATGATATGATGTCAATGTAACCTCACATGACTTCTCTACATGAGGAGGTAAGTCTTGGAGTTAAGGTCACTGCTTACAGTGTATTGCTCCACTCTCCTTTTACCTTTAAAAGGAAAACCTCATATGTCGGACATATGCCTGTGCTACACTATATGTCCTGACTTTGTTCAGATTCAGCTGCTTTAAGGGGCACTCCTTTCTGACACAGGCGTTCACACAGCTTATATGATCTCCTAAGAAAAGCTTTGCCAGTAGAACAGAGCACTGTGGAGCAGCAGCACATATGAGCCTAAACATTGCCCAATGCCAAGCTTCGGCTTTGGAATAAAATAGCTTTGGAATGAGTTTGGCGTAATCCAGAGCTCATCATCTCAATAATATGCTTGCAGCTGAATGCAGTCAGATCCTCACAGGAATGTTTTAACATCTACCCCTTATTGCAACCATCTAATCAGACAGTCAGCAGCAGTGAAATACTTTTAATTATTATTTATTGCTGGGAATTATTAATATTGCTCATTGTTAATTATTAATCAATATTACTACCCCCTGCTCAGTCACACTGTATATTGTTGCAACTACTATTGTACACTACTGTTATATCTTTATTTCTATATTGTGTAAATTTAGGCTATATACTGTTATTCCATTGTGATATAATTCTAGTTATTAATTCTGCATATTGCTGCTGTTCAATGATACCATGTATCTCCATATTTGGCTTTTTTTCTCCATCCTTTGAACCCTGTAATTAATATGTATACTGTTTAAATCATTCTGGATGAATAGACCAATAGGAATGCTCTAAATTCCTTGGAATGAACTCTTATTTTACATTGACATCCATTGAAAGTTTAGATCATTTTTGCCTTCTCCTGTAAAATCACCATTTTGGAGATGTTCATAATTGGACAGCGACGATACATGTTTTAGATCATTGCTTTGTCCTTGCATTTTATATATTATATTTGATTGGTTTATGTAAATCAGCAGTTGCCAAAGCACGTCACAACTAGTTGTATCGTGCATGACTACAGTGTATGTGACAAACTTTGAGTAAATTTGAGCTTTAGATAATGTTCACATCAGCCTAAGTGATTTAAGTGATTTTGAGCATGGTATGATTTTTGTGTGAGTGTTGTAGGCTGATTTTCAGCACACCAGTCTCTAGGGTGTCCTCAAAATGGAGCAACCCTGGGTGTGACAACTGGGTGACAAGATCATGTCTGTTTTTACCAATCCAGAGCGACCACATGTTCAGATATCTTCCAGCAGACAATCCTGACCATGCTGTAAGCCCATTATCCAATTAAGGTGAGGACAGACTTTCAGTGCATGGCAACATGGCTCCTTATAGTGCAAGAAAGAAAACATGATAGATGAGCTGGTGTCTACAAGCTTTGGAGCATACACCGATCAACCATAGCATTAAAACCATCTGCCTAATATTGTGTAGGTCCCCCTCGCGTTTCTGTCAGAGCTCTGAACGGGGTAAGGCAATGACTCGACAACACCTTAGCAGGAGATTCTTGTAAGTTGTGAGGTACGACCTTCGTGAATTGCATCAGTGAGGCATGGATGGACTTCCAGTGTTTCCAGCTATTGACAGTATGGTGGTTCCTTATTTACTGTAGTGGGAAATCTTATTGATATGCGGTTCTAGCATTGCTATTTTGGGGCTGCTGACTTTTTTGTTTGGATACTGCTAACGTATTCCAATTAGTGTTCATGAAAAGGATGTTGATGGGCTGAAATATCATAATACATTGATAATTGCATTGTCTGAAGAAGTTCGAGGAGTCCCGCACATGCATTTATTCGAAACCTGTTATTCTGAGCCTTGTTTTTATGATTCATGCAGATTTCTACACATCGTCCACTCAGTTAGTTAGCATCTTGGCATCCATTTCTCACCTACCCTCTTTAGCCAGTGTCTCTAACCAAGTGAAGCCTTTAAAAAGCACCTCGTTTTCTACGAAAAGTGTCTGTAAACAAAATAAGGTGTGATTACTCTGCGCTCCTCGGTCGAAGCTGGGTCCTCAGCCATTTTTCATCAATGTTTCATTAAGATTCCATTTCCAATTACGCCTAATGCTCACTGGACAAAACCCGGGCAAACAAACAATAAATTAGGCAAAGGTATAATGTGGTGGTGGTGGGCATGCTCCAGTGCTCTGCTCCTTTGCTGGCTTGTTTCAAAGGCCTTTTTTTTTAACATGCATATTTCAGGGTCTTTGAGTTAAGACAAATGAAGGAGATGAGGTAAACAAAGGAGAATAAAAAAGTTTGTTTAAGCCAGTGTAATAACTCTTTTTGCACTTGAGACATAGTTAGCTGGCTTTGGTATGCTTCATAGAAATACAGGCCTCGGAGGGCTGTGATCTCCATATGAACATCAACAGTCTAACACTCATTTGAATCTAAGTACTGTGGTCATGACAACCTAAGGCCCCCTCCACTTGTGCAAATTTACACTGAACAGTCATATACATGATATGGACAAAATGTTTGGGGCACCTGCTCATTCACTGCTTCTTCAGAAATTAATGGTTTTTTATTAAGAGTTGATCCTTGGTTTGAGTAACCTTCTCTACTGTCCAGGAAAGGGTTCCTACTAGATTTTGGAGCATTACTGTTAGGATTTGATGGCATTCAACATCAGTAGTCCTAGTGAGGTCAGGATGCCGGATGAACGCCATCCCACCTCATTTCCAACTCCTCAACTCATCCCACAAGAATTTCATGGAGAATTCAGTAAATCCAGAGAACACAATTCCACTGCTCCACAGCTCAATTGCATTAGGTATGGTGCCAATAGATTCATGTTCATATGCTCCAAAATTTCATATTCTATTGGTAATACTTCTCTACATGGACTAGTTGTGTGAGTGCATTTGTACACCTGTGTCAACAATTTCAAAACACTTAAAATTAGGATATGTAGTGTACTTTTATGAAGAGGCATTTATAGAAGCTACATTGAGAAACGGGTTTACTATTTTGCTTGTACAGTAGGTCACAAATTGAATTGGTGTCCTAAACATGTGCTTCTTCCCATTTCACTGAGTCTTCATTATTGTCTTATTCGGTGTGATATTGTGATGACAAGGATTTAATTGCTTTCTCTGCGATGAAAATGCTAAGTTCAGGTGCAAGCTAATGAGAGCTGTCAGCTGTTGCCATTTTTGATACTCTTTTGCCATAAAGTGACATATTTGTTTGTGGCTAATTTCTAAGTGTTAGTTTTGTACCTTAACTTGTGTATTCCTTTATTTAGCATAAGCTCTAGCTGTTTCAGATATACAGTAGCCGTAACAATGTTTCAGACTAACTAAGAGGGAAGAATTTATTTCAGGGAGGCAATATATTTCCAAATGTTTGTGGACACTCTTTCTAATAAATGCATTGAACTACTTTAAGTTGCACCCACTGCTGACACAGATGTGCAAATGCACACACAGTTTGTCTGTGTCCCTGTAGAGAAGTGTTGCCAATAAAATAAGACACTCTGGAGAAGAACACAAACCTTTTGCCAGGCGTGGGCTAGAGGGGTATAAAGCCCCCCAGCATTAAACTGTAGAGCTGTGGAACTGTGTTCCCTGGAATGTTGGTGCCCCATCTAATAAGTATGGGATGAGTTGAAGAGCTGTTAAGGTGGATTGGTGATTATCCAACATTCTCACATCACTAACTCCTCTGTCACTATTTTCAATCAATTCTCACAGCAATGTTACAAAATCTAAAAGAAAAACCTTTCCTGCACAGTAGATAGACAGACAGTTACTCCAACAACACACAGGCTAAACTCTTTTAATACCCATGATTTTTAAAGAAAAAACACAGGGTAGTGTCCTAATAATTTTGTCCATATAGTTTATATTAAATAAGAATATTTTCAAGCATTTTAGCAGAGCATTTTTGAGCATTTAAAACTGATATTAGTTTCTATGGTTGCCTTTGCAGCAGCAGTGTGATGCCCTGGATTATACTGAATTCCAGATGGGAACCCTCAGGGCCATCAAGGCTTTCAGACAAGACTCAGTGATTTCTGAGTGACTAAAGCACACATGTCTGTAATGTTTAGCTCATGCTTCTTTAACAGAATCATCATGCTTGTTGTACTTAACCTTAACCAAGTCGGCTGCAAAATCACAAAAGGCAGAGCTCTGACTGGCCTAAAAATGACTGCAACAATATCTGCTGATGGAACAAATTATTAGGAAACATCTCATTTGACCAACTTCTTCAGTTACCCTCAAGTAGCATGTTTTATAGCCATAATTTTCTCACATAATTTACAGTAATCACCCAGAGTGTCACAATTTACAAGGAGGTTGCGAAGCAGGGCGTAAGTGCGAGCAACAGTTTTTATCGAAGCGAACACAAAGTGGTGGGAAAACAGTCACGAGGGGTCAAATAGACCCATGGATTTGTAGCAGTAGTAAGAACTATAGCAGTAGTAAAAACTGTAGCAGTAGTAAGAACGTATATAAATAGGCATACAAACTTTTTAAAAATTACTTAAGAAAGGTGCAAAAGTTGTCTTTGGAAGTCAGATCTTCTTAAATCAGGTTGAAAATTTAGATATTTCTAATTTTTTAGATTTTTTGAAAAAAAAAATGATTATCCAGTTTATTTTTAAATTCTATCATTTTTAAGCTAAATAAAAAAAGATATATTTAATAATTAGATTTTTAAGTGTCTTATTTTGCTGGATAATAGAACATTTTGCTTCTTTCAAGAGGTATTATCTATTTCTTGAATTAAGCAAAGTTATCTGCCAAAGGAATAAGACCCTTTTAGTAGATAAAGGTGCTTAAAACAAGTGAAAATATGCCAGGGTAGCCAATGAAACCAGACAAAGCAACAGACCAAAGAGCAGATAGATGGATGAGGCAGAACACCATCAAAAACAATCAGAATACATATACCTGTTGGCCTGAGAAACAAATATATGATTTGAATTCATTAAATGCATCCCTCCCTATCGTTTATTATAACCACTGAAAGCCAAATGGTTTGGGGGAGGGTGGGGGTACCATAGGTTTGCCTTTGAAAGCGGGGTGGCAGATGCTTCGCTTGGCCTGTGGCATCGGCTTCAGCAAGAATGTTCAACACAAGCCAGCAGTCATCGTGTCAATGCGTGTGCTGATTGATTTCCATCTCCGCTTTTGCACCACATTACTGCTCCCTGCACAGGAGACACTAACAGC
Organism: Salminus brasiliensis; assembly: GCF_030463535.1. Taxonomy (NCBI): domain Eukaryota; kingdom Metazoa; phylum Chordata; class Actinopteri; order Characiformes; family Bryconidae; genus Salminus; species Salminus brasiliensis. The sequence continues at coordinate 16,950,368 of NC_132886.1, forward strand.
AGGCTGTTACGGCATCAAGCACACATTGAGCCAAGAAATGCAGAACAGCTTATGTGCTAACGGTCAAACAACAAACACAACCACACCGGAGAATGCATCCCGGATCCTGTCAGGAGAAGCCGAAAAGACTGAGACGGAGAAAAGAGGGAAGAAGAAAGCAAAGGGGAAAAAAATGGAAACAAACAAACGAAAAAAATAAAATAATAAAATAAGGCCCGACAATGTTCTCATTACTGTCACCTGAAGATGTTCGGTATGTGGAAGAGAGGCGTGCAAGCTCATGACAGATTCAGGTCCAGGGAAGCGGCATGTTTTCACCGCTGTGGCGGAATAGGGAACGACAGGTGTTGTCAGGAGTGCAGCAGGAACTCTATTCTCCTGTGGGAGGGAGAAAAGGGAAGAAAATGTGCAATTTTCACTGGAATCCTCTAGGGATCGTATATTTCATTAAAATGGGTTCATCCATTAGTCATCATGTTATCCCATACGAAAAAAAAAAAAGTAACATTGAGTCATCCATACAGGGTAGCACTATAGATTAAAAGATAAGGAGGCTGAGCCTTTACTTTAGGCATCTGTAGCAGGCTTCCATCAGGATGAAAAAAATACCTTAAAATGTGTGTTCAGCAGGATTTTAGGAAGTAGCAATAGACATAAAATTGATCCAAAAATATGGCTATTTTGTAAAGTTAGCACAGAGTAGCTCCAATCCTTCATAGATGGTTTTCGGCACATATAAGACTTAAATGCTTGTTTGATCGATTTTCAACAGATACAAGTTAAGCAGAGGTACTGAAGTAACAAAATGCTCTCTCAAGCTTATTCAGATACACATATTATAGTGATACCTGATGAGACTTCATACTTTAAATTAAAATATTTTCACTTAAAAAAGATTATAAGGATAACTGGTATTTTTCAAAAAATAATTTTAAATGAATTCTTAATTGATAGAGAAGGACCACCATTATCAAACAGCTCCAGCCATATACCATTTGTATGGTGCATCATTCTCAACATGGAAGTGGCTGATTAGTGTTTGTGTTGTGCCAGTTTGTCTGTAACAGTTACAGCTCACAGTCACTGCAGGGTTGAGATCAGTCCCCCAACCAGAAACATCCAACCAACAGTAGTTCTGTACTCAGAAACGTACCTCAAATAATGCGCTAGAGGAATGGCAAATGGACTGTCCTATAGTATCGTCCGGTAGCTTTGTAAATGGAAGCAAATGCTCAGCTGGAAACTGCACACTCTTTATGTTATTACACCCTTTAGTAATGCTGAATAATAAAGCTACGCAAAGCACATTTTGAATAGCTGTTAGTTTCCTTTGGTAGATAAAACCATATTATCAATAAGGTACATTTGAAGAGCTGCAATTCTTCAAAGATATTGGTGTATCACTTTTTGAATTGACAGAGAATTGGTGGACACTGTCCAATTGAAAGACCAAACTAACTAGCCAGCAGTTTAACAGCTGTTTGTAGGGCAATGCCAACTGCCCAACATTGTCTCTGTGACCCAGCAGATGCCCACTGGAGCAGCTACATTGTTACTTTGGATAAGCTATTCTGGCCTTCCCTTGTTTGTCTGAATATAAAGAAAATAATCACCAAATCATCAAAATAAGTGGAGGATGGCTGTTACAATGTGACTACTTAAGATTATTTGTCACACTGCTGTATTTATTTGAGGATGCTTGCCAAATGATAATGAGAAAATGACAGCAGATTGGGAAAACAATCTGTGTTTGACTGTATATTTGCGATGTTTGCTTGTGTTTGTGATACTGTCTTGTCAGTATATCCGTTGCTTATTCCCCCTAGTTTCACAAATTCAGAACCTCGTGCCACTAAAACTGGTAAAATCAGCTTTATTTATTTATTTATTCATATATTCATTTATTTCTTCACTTTATTCTTCCAGTTATTGGTCTCACGATGCTTCGATCCACTCTTCTTTTCAGTTTTCCTGTGCCTCATTATCACATCCAGCCTTTCTTATCTCAGGCTCAAAGGGTATCACCCAGGGTCATGTACTGAGTGTGCTTGTAGATGTGGTCAGGATCTGTTCAGAGGGGATGTGTGCGCTGAGTACAGGCCTAATTCTTCAGCATGCCCCATCAAATGAGGTTAAAATTTAGATTTAGGTTAAGGGCAAGACCTTAAGGGCATGTGCTTTTTTGTTAGTGTCTGTTCTCTTGTTTTACAGAGATGTTAAAGCCAGGCTTTCTGTCCTCCGTGGTGTCTTTAATTCTATTGGATGAATGAATTTATATTGAATATGAATACATTAATACATTATCCAAAATGTACTAAGTCCTAAACCTTCACAAACAAACATGCGCTAGACTTGCAATTAACTTGTTTTAAACCACTCCACACCAGACATAATAAACTCCGCTTGCTTGTTAAACTTGACCTAAACACTGCCATATTTATCTCCAAAAAAAAAAAACATTTCCTTTGCTTTTGTTGACATTTACTGATTTCAGTTTAACTTCATACGCTACATAGACAAAAGTTTTGGGACACCTGCTTAATCATAATTTCTTCTGAAAGCATAGAGCATATTAAAACTTTCCTGCTGTTGTTGGAGTAACTCGACTGTTAAGGAGAGCCTTTTTTACTAGGTTTTGGGCCATTGCTGAGAGGATTTGATTGCATTTAGTGATAAGAGCATTAGTGAGGTTATGTTGTTGAATGATCACCACCCACATTATCCCCAACTCCCCAACCTATACCAAAAGTATTGGATGGAGTGCCATCATTTCAAGAAACACAGTTCCACTGCTCCACAGCTCAATGAATCAACATCGCTCAATGCAAAGTGTTACCAGACTGGTGAAACTCGATTATTGTATCAACTGCATTACAGTTAAGGTTAGGTTTAGCATTCGGTTTAGAATTAGATTGAACTGAATTAACTACATTTACCCTAAAGCTTGGTGGCATGTAATAAACCACATGTCCAAATGTTTGTGAACACTTCTAATGAATGCATTCAGCTACTTTAAGTCCCTGTAGAGAAGTATTGTCAATAGAATAATGCAGATGAAAAGCAGATGAACATGAACCTATTGACACAGTGTATAATGCCATGCCTGGGCTAAAGTGTTTTAAAGCCCCCCAGCTTTGAGCTGTGAAGCAGTAAAACTGTGTTCATACACCCTGTAATTGTAGGAAAGATTGTCCAAAATAAAAGTAAATGAACTGATTGATGATTACAGGTTAGGACTGAATAAAATCCCTTTACATTTGACGTTAACATCAGCTGAGTGGACCAGTCTGCAGAATAAACCAACTAATGCAACTATGCAGATAAAGCCTACAGATAAGAGAGCTAAAGACGATGTGCTTGTTTAATAGCAGTAGATATTTAAATAGAGAAAGGGAGGTCAGTTTCCCGCTGTGAAGACACATACCAGCAAGTGGAAGCAAATGCTCAGCTGGAAACTGCGCAACCTTCATAGTATTCTTAGTAATGCTGAATTATAAAGCACATTTTGAATAGCTGTTAGTTTAATTTCCTTTGTTAGATAAGACCATATTAACAGTCAGTTTGATGATGCTGTGTCTATAGGCCTATAATACACCCCTGGTTGTAGTGTGTGACTCAGGGTTCCCACACACCATTAAGTCATATACAATCATGACAAAATTAGGACACCCCCATGAAAACCTTTGCATTTTCTATAACATATTTAAACATATGGATTCTTTCTACACATTTAGTACTACTTAAAATGGCTAACATTAACTGCAGATGATTAGAATATGGTTAGATAAGAGTTTGGGGGAGCATGTCTTGCTTACATCTCAGACATTTCACTTGGTTTGCTCTTGATAAAGTGAGATCCAAAGAGCTCTCTGAAGCCTTTAAAGTTGGAACAGTTAGAATGCAGCTGTTCATCTATCCGCAAAATTATTTACAAGTGGAGAACACCTAAAATAACTATCGAGCAAGTTCACCCTAAGAACAGACCACAAGATGTGTAAAGAAGTCTCCAACAATCCTAAAATGTCCTAAAAGACAATGGTTTTCTCATTCAATGGTGTCCTAAGTTTTTCAACTGGCTCAAAATATATTTTTTAATATGCAAGGTAATAGCATGTCTGAAAATGCCTATTGTTTGCTGTTAGAAGTATCACAGTATTCAGTTGAATTAAAACGTGTATTAAATTAATTCTAAATAGTCTGCCAACAGAAAATATCCAAGCAACTAAGGTCATCCTGTGGTTAGAAACTGACCAATGATTAATACATGGCATTATTAAAAGCCTTTAAAAAATGCTGAATGTGATTATCGTTTTTATTATTTTTTTCTAAAGTGCAGAAACCCTTTCTGTCCAAGACCCTGTCCACACACACACACACACACACACACACACACACACACACACACACACACACACACATAAACTCCCCCACAAGGCAGACTCCAATGATATTCTGTCACCAAAGAATTGGCTACTCAATCACACCTCGTTCCCTGATCCCTACTATAGTATAAAGCCATGTTGGGTCAAACAGCCCTTATCACGCTATCACATCCAGCCTGTGAGTCTTTTTCCTAATTAGAGTTCAGCACATTGAGATTTCTTATGGAAAGCATCATTTCAAATACGTGTCCGCACTGCCGTCAGTCTGCTAAGGTGAGCAGTTCTGATCAGGGTGACACGGACGAGATGAGGGGAAATGGAGGGCTGGAAATAGGAACAAATCATCCCGTAAATGGAACACGACATGTCTTTGATTGTAATTTCCATGTAGAAGTCGTTTGGAATGGGGGTGGGATGAAATATCCACAGTGATGTGGATTTTGAATGCAGAATTTATTTAAGGACCAAGCACACTTTCTCCTCTCACTCTTGGCTGCCTATAGCTGTGGTACTTTTTACCCTGCAAAGCACCTAAAGTACTCATGGCCTACTGATATTTGTGAATAACCTGCCCAGTACATTGGTTTAATAGACCTCTGTGCTCATTATTAATAATAATATTCAGCAATAACATTAAAACCACTGGCAGATTGGCAGAAAACACTGATTAACTGATTAACACTGTTAAAGTGGCAAAGAATGGGTGGAAATTAGGTGGAAAGTAAACGGTCAGTTCTTAAGGTTGATGTGTTGGACTATACAATATTGAGCAAGACCAATAATTAGTATTCGGGTTCCATTCATGAAAGTCAGTTAAGGTAAAAAATAAAGCATGTACAGTATTGTGCAAAGGCTTGAGGCATGTAAACAGACTGTATCACTACAGTAAGTTTGTCTATGTGTGTGAAATACTAAATAATATTCTGATAAATGCAAAAAAAAAAAGAAAACATACAACACAAAATTAATTTTTCACATAGGTATTTAGGATGTTTTTGAGCTAGTTAGAAGAACACAGTGTTGATTTTCTCCTCACCTGATTTATCTTGAAGCTTAATGAAGTTTAACTAAACTTTCTCTCTTTCTCCTAATTTGTTACTATTAGTAAACTTCCCCTCTTTTTTGTTGCTCCCACCAACACTAGCAATGCTACAGACACTAGGTCTCCTTCCATACATGCAAAAACAACCACCGCATCTTTTAGAACCGCAGCCGATGCGGCATCGCCTTGCAGTTGCCACACTCCCCAGCTCTGCACCAGCTAACAGACGCTTTAAAAGTGTTGAGGAGAAAAGAACCTTCTAATGGCAAAGCGGCATGGCTCGGGATTTGAACTTGCCATCTCCTGGCTAAAATGGAAGCTCATTAGACTGCTGAGGAACTGTGAGTAATGCAATAAATGCAAATAATGCTTGGCTTCCTTGATGTTTAGGTATTAAACACATTCTATTCAGATTAAAATGGCCTGTTAATGTATACTGTGCTTTTATTAGGTATCTAAAACATTTTCATAATGAAGCATTAAAAATGTGTTATAAACACTCTTAATAAGGATGCTTCAAATAGTTCTTTGAGCGATGCCGAAGAAGAACCACTTTGTAATTGATCTTGAATATGAAGAGATTTAAAACTGGTGAAAATGCTTTATATCAAGTGAAGCTTCTTTAGACCTTTTGAAAAGTCTTTTCACACATTTTTATTATAAAGTGTTTTTTGTGGAACCTGAAGTGGTACTTTTGTGGCATAACAATTTTTTTTATTTTTTATATTTAATAAATATTGTTTATAGGAACATGACCTATAATAAGTATAATATATATAAAAAATAATGATAGTAAACCATAGAGATGAGAAATGTAGTTGTGTTTCTTTCTGTCAGTGTTATTTACCATCACAGAGGACTCACCATCACATGATGTTCTGTCATTTCCGTGCTGCTAATATGTGAAGGGAATTTCACAGTCCATGGCAAGTGAAAATGACCTAATTTACCTTGCTGTCTAGACTAATTACTGTACACAGCTTAAGTAAGTACTGTAAATCGGTGTACATTAACAGCTGCTTAGGTCTGCAGGTTCTCAATCTTAATGGAAACCATCCCATGTATATTATAAATCCCCTAGCCCACACCATACACTATATGTCCAAATGTTTGTGGACACAAACAAACATTTAAGGCATTGCTGACACAAATAAGACATTGCTGACACAGATGTGCAAATGTGTGCACACACACAGCTTGTCTAGTACCTGTAGAAAAGTACTATCAATACAATAGGACACTCTGGAGCAGATAAACATGAACCTATTGGCATCATGCCTAATGCATTGTTGTGTATTACTTTCTGTCAAAGTTTCTAAAGCAAAATCTACAGTTTAAGACAGTCAGGTAAATTATTTCATTCTTGAATATATATATATATATATATATATATATGTTTGTTTGTTTTTTTGCATAATAATACTGCCCACATGTGAGTACTTACTTTCTCATTTACACCTTCTGTAAAACAATGGCAATTCTGGCTCCACATCACAGCAAATGCTTGGCCATATGGGCCATAAGAACCAGCTCTATGAATTTCTGCACCTCAAATATATCTCTCTAATGAAATCAAACGAGCCAAACTGCGTTTTGCATTAAGGGATTTTGCGTCTGTTGGTCTCTGATAGCTTAAAAGGGACAGAACGGTTTTGAAGTCCTCCTTCAAAGAGTCATTTCCAAAACACAAATGCACGTCGTTTTCAAAGTCGAGTGAACTTTTCTCTCTCTTTCTTTAGAAATAGCTCCAGGAGAAAGTTTGTAGTTCCTTGTCTCCCTTCTGCCTCCGTCTGCACATTTCATTTATTTTTAAATAGTGGTATTCTCTAGTTTTGTTGTAAGAAGTCGTCTTAACTGTTTGCTGCCTTTCTTGAAGGTCCAAGAAAGTTGATGTTTTGAGATTTTTCGTGGCTGAGTATGGAGGTGTTAGAAAGTCAGTGAGTGGTGATACTCATCTGGAATGAATCAGTATATGTGACAGAGTTCCACGCGACTGTTTGAGTGGATTGGGTTCCGGTAAAGTGAGACCGGCACATAAGGACATTTGTTAAAGCAAATAGCAGCTGCAACAGATGATAGGCCTGTTTCCTTCTGGAAGCCTATGCATCAGTGGCCACCTCTCTGGACCACACGCATGCACGCGCACACACCCACCCACACCTCATTGAGAATGACCGCTGAAAAGTGTCTCTGATGACTACCATTAACATGCCAAAAGACAGATGTTAATGGCTGGTTTGCCTGCGCTGGCATTTCCTAGCATGTTATTACCACAGTCCAGATGTCAGAGGGAGAGAGCGCTTCTATATATCTCACCTCTCTCTCTCTCTGTCTCTCTCACGCTCTGTGTCTCTTGCGCTCTGTCTCTCTCTGCGTGTGTTGTGTGTTGGCCGCTGCACCAGTCTGTCATTTGCCCTGCTGCTCCTTTGCTGTAATGGCACGTAGGCAGACACCGGGGACAGCGTAAGCACTTCTCCACTGAGCATTTCCACAGCATTCCAGATCCTTATCCACTGTTTTAGTAAATTACTTTCCCCCCCCCTGGTGGTGGTGGTGGTGGTAGTGGCGACGGTAGTGGTGCTGGTAGTGGACGTGTGTAGGGAGGGGGTTTTGTATGTGTGGTTGCGCTTCTTTGCTCTCAGTCCGCTTTGTTTGTCTTGCCAAGCATCTCGCCTTCACAGAGGACATGATGTTCTCTATCATTTCTATGCTGCTACTATGTGAAGAGAATTTCACAGTTCATGGCAAGAGAGAGACCTGGTTTACCTTGCCTAGACTAATTTCTGTACACTGGTGAAGTACTGTGAATTAGTGTACATTCACAGCTGCTCAAAAGTGCAGGTTCTCAATCTTCATGGAAACCTTTCCACGTACAGTATACATCCTCTAACTTACACCATGCACTACAAATTCAAGTGATGAATTTAAATGAATGCATTTAGCTATCTCAAGGTGCACCCATTGCTGACACAGATGTGTGAATGCACACACAGCTTGTCTAGTACCTCTAGAGAAAAACTGCCAATGGAACGGCAGTGCAATGGACACTCTGGAGGAGAAAAACATGAACCAATCAACATCATGCCTAATGCCGTGGGCGTGGGCTAGAGGGGTATAAAGCCCCCCAGCATTGAGTTGTGGAGCAGTGGAACTGTGTTCTCTGGAATAGTGGTGCTCCATCCAATACTTTTGGGATGAGTTGGGGATGGATTGGAACTATAAGGTGATCATCCAACATCATAACCTCACTAACGCTCTTGTCAATAAATGCAATCAAATCATCACAGCAATGTTCCAAAATCTAGCAGAAAGCGTTCCCTGTACAGTTGAGACAGTTACTCCAACAACCATAAATAAGCAGGTATCCCAATACTTTTGTCCATATATAATACATTGGTGCTGCCACGCAAAGACCTCATATCTTCAGAAGTCTTTGCAATCCCTTACCACCCTGTCTCCTCCCTTTCACTCTGTCAAATCTCTCATTTCTGGCTCCACTTCTTAGAGAGTGGGGACTGTCTTCTTACCACAAGCAGAAGCCATCTGAACTCCATCTCAAAGATCTCAGAGTTCTCTCACTTTTCATCCATCTCCTCCCAAATCATCATATGCTGATGGCATGGTCCGAATTAGCAAAGTAATGTATGTATGCTGTATGCTGTGCAGATTTTGTGGAGACTGTGTTTCAGAAAAGGTCTGTTGCCAAATTGGCCAAAATGCTGCAAATAGTATGAACATGCTGCCATAACACTTACTCAAAAGTGTATTGTTCTTGATCTTGAAGTAGCCTAAGTAGCCTACTTATGTATATTACACCCCCCCCCCCCACCACCACCACACACCATATGCATGTGTAGTGATGTTGTGTATGCAGATTTTATGGAGAATATTGGTTGCCAAATTAGCTTTCTTGTTCACAACAGCATGGTGGACAATTGGCTGCGAGGAGCCCACAAGACATATGGATACATGTTTTATATTCTACAGCAAACTCACAAGCCAAACAAGCCAAGTGTTGTAGCTTGATGGCTTGCAAGATATTTATGGAAAGAAGCGATGCCTCCTTGTTTTCGTCTGTATTTTTTACACCCTCGGAAAACAGCAGCTGGCTTTGACGCTATGTGAGAACTTCAGTAGGTTTATTCCAGGTCATTTTCGTCATGATGTTTGGAAAAAAAAAGTTTCCCTTCTTGTGTAAAGTTACTGCTGACATTTAGAATGACCCACTGCAAATGCACTGTAGATACTTACATTGCATTTATCTTACATTCAACTAACCGGACTGAGGTGGTCCACTCTGGAAGTGGTAAGAGGTCTGGGTTTTTGATCACAGTGTTGTGGATTCAATACTTGAGTTGGCTAATTTCATTCATACACTGGCCATCAAACAGAATCCCACACATGCTTCACTGCTGTCCACAGATTTCCCCTAGTGGTTGATCGTATTTATTTATATTTTCTCCCCACATTCTCCAACCCAGTCCAACAATTTATGAAGATTATCTGAGCTTCCTTAGTCTTCAACCTTCTAAAACCATCACATGGTGAGCAATGTAGCATCTTGCATGCCTCTTGTTGGCAGATCAAGCTTTTTTGTTGTTTTTATCCACTATGCATGAAGAGGCGGGTCCATTTAAACATACAAAGCAGATGCTAAACAAACCCCGTGTAACGTATCTCTGAGCATCTGTTTTAAAGGAATTTTAAATTAAGGAACCCACATGAGATGTGGAGTTTGACAACACGTCGAGTCAAGCAGGAGCAGCAGCACAGCTGTCCTTCAAGAATATTACTAAGCTCCTTTTGAGACATCATTAATATGAAAACTACACTGACCACAGTGCCATAGGTTGTATCATGGTTGAAGATCAGTAAATAATCTGTAGAAGGCTGTCCAATAGTGCTCACAGCTAGCTTTCAACGTTTTTACTACCTGTGCAATCTGGACATTTACCTTCAAATACACAACTAGTTGTTTTTGTGTTGAAACTCTTTTCATGCTTGCAGGTCTATAACAACTGTGTGATTTTTAATACCTAGATTTGGGCAGGCATTGTTTTTAATACAAGAGCTTTTGTGCACCTGCCCATTGGCCGACAGTATTACGGTATCTGCTGCAGTGACTGCTAGAGTTTCTGATGCTCACGGTGTGCTGCCAAAGCAAGTTACCCAGCCCACTCTGCAGTGCTGTGCCTTGGGGGAGAGATTCACCACCCTTTTGCCCAGGTCTTTATAGAGGCAAATACTGCAGTCATTTAGCAGGTGTAGTACATTACACATCTGCTCAGCTGAGAGAAAATCATAGAAGAGACCCAGCAATGATGCCATTAGGATACACCAGTATACCTAATCATTCACGTTTACAGGGTTTGGATTCCTCCCTGTGGTGTTCTTATGCTCAATGAGAGAGAGAGAGAGAGAGAGAGAGAGAGAGAGAAAACACAGTGCAAAAACGTGTGTTTGCCTTTGGGGGAGGACTTCTATGCCCTTTACAGAAACAGGCTTGGCAGTATACGAATCAGGTTGAGCATCAAAATAATGTTAAATGCTAACATGCCTTTTTTCAGATACCAAGCCACAGTCCATAAACCTTTTAAACTATATTCAATGTAATTCGACCAATGTTATCCTATTAAATTTACATGCAGTTTCTACATAAAATGTGTCTCAGTTCTGGGATCAACACCACTAGCACTGAAATATGATTTTAACACATCCCAGATGCCTTTGTATCTTCTGTGGCAGATGGAAAATATCTATGGCAACACTGACCCCTCCGCTGGCTCACACACACACACAGGGAAAAAAATAAAAATCTTAAATATACAAAGTACTGACTGGATTGATCTGTATCTCTTTATTCCAAATTCATGAAAAAAAAGACTTTCATGAGTTGTTTATTTATTTATTTACTTATTTATATTTTCTAACAACTTTTTTTCTCTTTTTCTGCCTTTTAATATGTGGTGTCACTCTAGTCCCCGCATCATTATTAACCCTTAGAAGTTGCAGTCATTGCAGATGACAGCGAATTCCCTGTGGAAATCAATATCATTTGATCTATCTATGCTCCACCCATGAATGTATTCTTTCTTAGCAACTGTTGCTAGGTTGGCTTTACTGAATGTAGGCAAACAGTCCTGTTCAGTCAAATCAGAGTAGTAGTGCACAACTCTGTATTAGTCATAAAACCAGCCTAAATAGGCTGCTCGGTTTACCCAAGCTGTTAAACCTCTCATTCTTGACCAGCCAAAAAGGAGCGCTGAGAAGAACGACTACTACTCCCTCACTATTTGTGCTGCACACAAGAATTTGACCTCTGCCTTTTAATCCATCCTTGCAGTGAACATGCATACACAAACTAGTGAACACACACTCACCAAGGGACAGAGAACTGTAGATAGTTACCTGAAGTGTTGGGCAGTCTTACTTTCACAGCATTAGGTGCCTTGCTCCAGGACAATTCCTGACATATTCGGACAGGTAACCAAACTGGCGAACTTCTGGTCACAAGGTCGCTTCTCTAAGACTGGTAGGACTGCTAGAGTAAGTCCCCACTATTGTGTATGTGCATTTGGATGTGCATCCCCCACCAGTTTTATTGCAAAACCCTGAATAGCCTATCCAGAATCGTTGTTTATGTGCAATTATGACATTTCGGCACATTTACATTTACATTCAAGGCACTTAGCAGACGCTCTTATCCAGAGCGACTTACAAAAGTGCTTTGCTATTTACCCAAGAAAAAAAGTTCAAAGTTTGAATAGACTAATAATTCAAAGATACCTTTAAGCTTAGACATTACTAAACACAAGTCAGTAAGGTGACCACTCTGCTATTTGCCCAAGTATTCTCAGAAGAGGTGTGTCTTCAGTCTGTGATTGAAGACAGCGAGCGACTCTGCTGTTCGGACACCCAGGGGAAGCTCATTCCACCACTTTGGTGCCAGGACAGAGAAAAGCCTGGACGCTTGTCTCCTGTGGATTTTGAGGGATGGCGGGTCGAGCCGAGCTGTACTTGAAGCTCGAAGGGCTCTTGGTGCGGATCAGCTTTTGACCATTGCCATTAAGTACAGAGGAGCTGGCCCATTCTTGGCTTTGTAGGCCAGCATCAAGGTTTTGAATCTGATGCGGGAAGCAGCTACAGGAAGCCAGTAAAGAGCAGATAAAAATGTGAACTAAGTGGAATTCATGTGCCTGGTCCTTATCCAGATACAATACTGATACTCAAGATGCATGAAGTGACTAGGTGTGAACAGGGTCACGGCCCCCTCTCATATTATCATATGCTGATCGCGTGGTCCGAACTCAAAGCAACATTTAAAGTGATGACTTGAACCTCCTACAGAATGTAAATCGAATGTAAATGTAATTGTGTAACTCTCCATGTAATGAAATAGGCAACAATGTAATTACACGTGAAGAGCTTAGAAAAAAAACAAATGTAATAACTTTCAAATAAAATTGAGATGAGATTCCTTTTGGCCCAGTCTTCAGAAAAACCACTCACAAAATGGTTTGCCTTTTCACAGCCGTGGCCAGCAGTGCTCTGTAAGAATCCCTTGGCTGGGCAGAACTGAATCAGTTTGTTGATAACAGAGAGTAGAATGAGATTAGGCTTTACATTAGTGACTTCAGAGTGATGCTTCTGCCCACACGTCTCACTGCGCCTCTGGCTATACAGCCTTGATCTTCCCAGCATACACACATACAGTGTGTATATACAGTATAGGTTCTGTCGAATGGCAACCATAACATTCGCTTCAGCTGCACGCCTCAAGCTAAAAGTGTTGAGTTGTTAATACCGCAACTTTTCTAGCGTGCCCTTATGGAGAATCACGTCATGAATCGAACAGGGTGGTTTAGTCAGCTTTCTGTTTAACAAACAGATCTTTATCCGCTGAGGCAGAAAAAACAATCAATTTTGAACTTTTTGTTTGTTTGATTGATTCGTGTAAGGGTTGGAAGCATTTGCTCTCATTAGTGTAACATGTAATTACTGTTGCTAAATCAAGCAATTTCTCTAAATAGTTACAGAGATTAGGTGTAAGAAATGCAGCATGAGGGGCCCCGATTGGTCCAGCGAAATGAGGAGCCAGTTATGCTGCTAGCCGTCGGCAGCCAGGGCCTGAAACAAGGGCAATTGGCCTTGCTCTCTCTCTAGGATGGATACATGGCACTTTCTCCCCACATCACTGGCACTGGCATCTGTTGGTCGATGCATCATAGGCTGATTGTGCAGCGCTTTCCTTCGAGCATGTTAGTTGACCAGAACAAGAGGCACTGGCTGGCTTCGCACATGTCAGAGGGGGCATGTTTCGGTCTTCACCTTCCCAGTGTTAGGAGCATTGTATGTGATGTGGGGAGAATATTTATGGGTTGGGTAATTGGCGATCCAATTTGGGTAGAAAATTGGTAAAAAGTACATTGCAGCATGAGTAGTTAAAACACACTGCATGCAATGTTCAGATGAATCAGTCCTCCACTGACAGATACACACACACACACAGACATGAAAAGTCCATTGGACAGGCTGCCAGACACATTTCAAGGCAGGAATACCCACTGGACAGGGTACCCCACACATTGCAAGACAGGAATACCACCTCGACAGGGTACCACATACAAACATTCACTCGTACCTAGGCACCAGAGCAAGAATCGGACCTGCAAACCCCGGGGTCCTGTAGTTGTGCCACTATAACAAGCAGTTTTTGATACAACAGACACATATATTCATGCAGAAAGTATTGGTTAAGATCTTCACAATGAAATAAAAGTTAACATTCTCTCTCTTTCACTCTCTCACTTCTGCTCCTTCACTTAAAGTCTTGTGTGCAGTACGTGAGAAAGCTTGGGTGAAAATCTGGAGTGGAGCAGAGTCAGTCAAAACAATACGATCTGCCCAACCTCCCATAATTGCATGCTATGGCAGATGGCACAGTGTAACCTATGGCCCTGACAGATTGCTGTCTCTCCTCACCGTTCCAGTTCTAGCTGCCTGTCCAAGAGAGAAAGAGAGAGAGAGAGAGAGAGAGAGAGAGAGAGAGAGAGAGAGAGAGAGAGAGAGAGAGAGAGAGAGAGTGTGAGTGCGTGACAGAGAGCAAGCATTATATATCCAAATGGGAGAAGTTAGACATGCAGCCAAAGAACATTATGACTGCAGGCAGGTACACATCTCCAACTCTGAAATGAAAAAAAAAAAAAAAAAAAAAAAAACAACAGAAAAACACATGGTGACAAACTGGGTTCTATCAAAGCCAAAGCAGAACTCAAACAGAATTTCGCCACGACGCCCAGAAGCAGGAAAAAGGAAAACAATCCCTGTTAGCAAGCTGCTAATTATGAATGGGCTCCTCTGATGGCTTGTCATCTATAATTCAGTGGCTAGAGGAAGTGACTGGCTTTAATTAGCCGTGCAATACTGTAGTCTAACCTTGCAGCTCCCTCTACAGTGATGAGGGGGCTGCTTTTAGGCCGACATGACACCACTGGCATTTCGGCTCCAGCTGGGAATGACCAATTATGAACAATGACAGAGCTCCTCCCGTGTGAATTGAGATATTATTTAGGTCTACTTGAGAAGGAGTTGCTACAGTAGGGAAGTAGAGGATTTGTGGTGGTGAGGGTGAGGAGGGCGCTTTGCTGCTAATCGCTGAAGCGCACATTTAACGTGTCTTCATTCAGACCGTGACTGTTAGAGAGAAATGCGTGGTCGTTTGTTAGCTTCCAGGAACAATTTTCTAACATCATCTCATAATGTCTGCAAGAACATGACCTAGAGAAAATAAGTAGCAAGAGTGAAAGAAAACACATGTAAAAGTCCATATTTTTGCACAGCCTGTATGATTCCCTCGTCCAACGTGCCCCTAGAGTCTCAGCCAGCCTCCCTATGTTAGCACGCTAAGTTTCTGGATGTGTTCCACATGGGACTGAAGCAATGTGCAGAAATCAGCTAGTGGAGATAGCAGAAAAGATACTTCTGTGTGTGTTCATTGTATTGTTGAGGACTGTTTTCTTGTCCATTGTCTTGCATTCAGATAAGTGATACAGAAGTACTGTATCTTCTGTTTCTCAAAATTCTAATTTGGGTTCACTAAAACACTTCTTTTCAGAGCCCATCTCATGCAATATCATGCAAAATCACCGAATTATCCTTAAAAAAAAAAAAAAAAAAAAAAATATATATATATATATATATATATATACAGTCATGCCCGAAAGTATTCATACCCCTGGCAAAGTTTGACTTAAATTTACTTTTATTTAACCAGAAGTTATATTTTTGCCTTGAAACGACACAGGCATCTCCCAGGAGATAACACGATGATGTACAAGAGGCATCATTGTGGGAAAAAGTATTTCTCAGCTTTTATACACATTTGAACAAAAAGTGGCATGTCCAAAATTATTCATACCCTTTGAAAACTGTCACAGTATATGGGAAAATCCAAAGTTCTATACCATTCCAAATAGTCCAAGCTGTTTTAAAGCATCCTAATTACCCTGATTCATTGGGAACAGCTGTTTTAATCAACTCAACAGGAGAAAAACAGCAGCTCTCTGCAGTTGGTTTGTGGACAGTCATGGCTAAGACAAAGGAGCTCACTAAGGACCTGCGGCTGTGCATTGTGGCCGCTCACAAGTCAGGAAAGGGCTATAAAGCCATATCAAAATGTTTTCAAGTTCCAGTGGCTACAGTGCAAAGTATTATTAAAAAATACAAGAAGTTTCGCACTGTGGAAAATCTCAGAAGATGTGGTCGGAAGCCAAAAGTGACACCTGTGCTGGCCAGGAGAATAGTGAGAGAGGTGAAGAAAAATCCAAGGATCACCACCAAGGCCATCCTGGTGAATCTGGACTCTGCTGGTGGCGACATCTCAAGGCAGACAGTTCAACGGACACTGCACACTGCTGGGTTCCACGGACGCAGGCCAAGGAGGACACCACTTCTCCAGAAAAGGCACACAAAAGCCCGCTTGACCTTTGCAAATGCTCATCTGGACAAAGAAGAAGACTTCTGGTGTTCTGTTTTATGGTCAGATGAAACAAAAATTGAATTGTTTGGCCACAATGATGTGTGCACCATTTGGCGTGAAAAAGGAGAAGCCTTCAACCCTAAGAACACCATCCCCACTGTCAAACATGGTGGTGGGAACCTAATGTTTTGGGGGTGTTTTTCAGCCAATGGACCAGGGAACTTGATCGCAGTAAATGGCACCATGAAAAAAGAGCAATACATCAAGATTCTCAACAACAACATCAGGCAGTCTGCAGAGAAACTTGGCCTTGGG
Source organism: Salminus brasiliensis (assembly GCF_030463535.1). Lineage (NCBI taxonomy): Eukaryota > Metazoa > Chordata > Actinopteri > Characiformes > Bryconidae > Salminus > Salminus brasiliensis. The sequence continues at coordinate 16,967,085 of NC_132886.1, forward strand.
AACCGGTGGACATTTCAGCACAACAACGACCCAAAACACACAGCCAAAGTAGTGAAGAAATGGTTAGCAGACAAAAACATTAATGTTTTGCAGTGGCCCAGCCAGAGTCCTGACTTGAATCCAATTGAGGATCTGTGGAGGGAGCTAAAGATCAGGGTGATGGCAAGGAGACCCTCGAACCTCAAAGAGTTGGAGCTCATCACTAAAGATGAATGGGCAAAAATACCAGTGGAGACATGCAAAAAGCTGGTCAGCAATTACAGGAAGCGTTTGATTGCTGTAATAGCCAATAAAGGCTTTTCTATTAATTATTGAGAAGGGTATGAATAATTTTGGGCATGCCACTTTTTGTTCAAATGTGTATAAAAGCTGAGAAATATTTTTTCCCACAATGATGCCTCTTGTACATCATCGTGTTATCTCCTGGGAGATGCCTGTGTCATTTCCAGGCAAAAATATAATTTCTGGTTAAATAAAAGTAAATTTAAGTCAAACTTTGACAGGGGTATGAATACTTTCGGGCATGACTGTATATATATATATATATATATATATATATACATACATACATAGTATACAAATATTGACATTTGTAATACAGAGTGGTCACTGCTTATTTAGTCTCTTTAGCATTAGAGGTGAAGGGTTCATCCTCTTCACAGTTCAGTTTGGTGCTTATTTCGTGAGCCACAGTTCGGACAAAATCACAGGTCATCTTGAATTATTTATTTATGTATTTTTAGAAAGCTAAAGTTTTGACTTTCTCAAAAATGAACACTACAAATAGCACAGAATAAAAAAGTATCGAGACACATACACATTTCACCTACAGGAGCTTTTATGAGATTCTAAATACATAGGGATTAATATGGACTTTGCAGCTTTGGACCCTTTGCAGCTATAACAGCTTCTCCTATTCTGGAAAGGCTTTCTTAGAGATTTTGGAGTGTGTCTGTAGGGAATCTTTGCCCGTTCATCCAGAAGAGCATTTGTGAAGTCAGACCCTGATGTTGGTTGAGAGGACCTGGCTCGCAATCTCCGTTCTGGTTCACCCCAAAGGCATCCGATGGGGTTGAGGTCAGGGCTCTATACGGGCCAAGTTTTTCCACACCAAACTCACCCAACCATGTCCTTATGGACCTTGCTTTGTGCACTGGGGCACAGTCATGCTGGAACAGAAAAGGGCCTTTCCCAGACTGTGTGCACAAAGTTGGAAGCAAGCATACAACTGTCCAAAATGTCTAAAGCATTAAGATTCCCCTTAACTGGAACTAAGGGATTTGGGCAAACCCCTGAGAAACAACCCCATAGTATCATCCCTTCTCCACCAAACTTTACAGTTGGCACAATGCAGTCAGGCAGGTAACATGTTCCTTGCATTCACGAAACTCAGACTCCCGACATTCATCAGACAGCCAGATAGGGAAGTGTGATTAGTCACTTCACAATTAACTGATGTGTGAGTTAATAGTTTTTGGGCTAAGAGCATTTTTACATGCCCTGTATAAATTGGGTACTGTCATTTTTGGAGTTCTGTGCCTTTAGTGCATGTGTCAGCAACGCTCCTCATTTAACACACCTGATCCAACTCGTCAGCTGATTAGCAAGGCCTTCGGGACTTGAATGCAGGTGGAAACACAGACGTTCATGGTTTAATGTGTTTCTGAATTGAGTGTGGAATATAGGCATTTGTGCTCATGGCAAAAAGTAATAAATTAAGCAAAACTATGGTCCTTCATTTTCTGAACACTGTTACACTTAGTGTACAGCAGTTTAGCCTCGCCCATTCATGTTAAAGTTACAAGGAGAGTCACAAAACAGAGCAGCCATTTATTTATTTATTTAGATTTTATACAAATATCAGTCTTAAAGGCATAGTAACAGAAACTGCCTGTTTAATTTGAATTAATAAAGGTGGGTTTGTAAATGGCAATGTACGAATGAATCCTGACTGGTTTTGCTAAATAATCCCATCCAAAAGGAGAAAAGGTTCAGGGCAAATGTAGAATATGGGCTCACCCGTGAAAAGGTTCTTTAGGGAACCGAAAGTGACAATTCACTGGTAGCAGTGCATTAAAGCCACATTTATTATGGGTTTAAAAAGTTAAACCAGCAAATGCTGACTTGGACATCAGATTTATGATACCTTTAAGTAAAATTGAGCAAAGCCCAAATACGAAAATACAGGTAAATGTCAGAATCTTTGATAAAAACTGTGTAAGTTGGTTTTAAGAAAGATTTCTTCCTAAGAAAGGTTGGTGAATAAGGCTCATTGTAATAAGGCACAATTATAATAATGACAAATTAATTTGGTTACTTTAAACATGATGTTATCACACAACTCTGTCTAATTAGGGGTTCTACATTTTGTTAACAGAGACAACAAAATAAAACTAATAAATACATTTCACCTCTTTCTTATTTTTTTTTTTAAGAACTCATTTTAAAGAGTGTCCTGGTCCAATTCCTTGCAAATAACATTACAGAACCCCCTCTGGTAGAACTAATCCAGCTCAAACAATGCTTCTAATGAGGTAAAGGAGGAGAGTATTCACCATCATTTCTCCAGTTCCGCTCCATGAGGACCACAGTGCCATACGCTACCCTCCACTACAGTCAGAGCCTTTAATGCTGTTCTATTCCAAGGACCCTTTCATATTTCTTGTCAAATGTCCCCAGCATACTGCCCTTTCATCTCTTTCTCCATTTCACTTTTCATTTCATTACTCTGGATGGGCTTTCCTGCAGATGAATATGAAAGATGTTTTTTGGAAGTGAGATGTTTAGGAAAAGGAACATGAACGAACCTATTAACATCGCTAAAGAGAAAGTCTGCACTCTTAATTAACGAAGTAATGACAAAAAAAAAGTTTCATTTCTATCGGCCTGCCACGGAGGGCCTAATACACACATAATAAAGCTGTCCCCTCCTTCGACTCCATTGTCACTCACTGTTCGACTCTAATTGGATTTTGATAATGAGTCACATTACATCAAGAGGATGGTTCCTGATTCCAATTTAGTTCTGCTCAAATGACTTCTTATTCTTAGCTTTCTAATGGTTCTGCCTAGGATTCAGCAAACCTCAAGCTGATTTGCATGAAAAAGAAAACAACACTGAAGAAGGTTTGCTATTTTTCTTAGAATTTTCCAAAGTGACATTTTTTGAATGTGGAATGCTCCTCTGTCCAGTGACACTAAATCTTTTTTTTGTTCTCCAGAAAACTCCCCCAGGAACACAGGACACAAAGCCATGATGACTTGTTAATGTTCAATATCTTCAAAATTCTGTTAGAACTTGAACAAAGTAGTGCAGCTGAAAAAAAATGTGGGGGCAGGAAGCAAGAGCGAATTGAATTTATTAGATTCTGAGTCAATGAAGTCAATGAGTTGAACAGTGGAAGTCAGTAAAGCGGAGAGATCCACAGGGATCCATGAAGAACTAAAAAAAAAAAGAGAGAGAGAGAGAGAGAGAGAGAGAGAGAGAGAGAGAGAGAGAGAGAGAGAAGCAAATGACTAAGACTATGAATAACTAAAAAAGTAACTGAGACAATCAACAACTAATACCTAAAGCCCCGTGGCCCATAACAAAGTCAGAGCTGGACAGGGGTAGATATGCACAGATACAGAACAAGGAATAGCTGGATTACTATGGGAAATTACTAAAGGAAAGCGTAACAAGGTAGAAACAGGTTAGGGTATGGAAAGAGGACGGTAGGTAGGGTTTAGCATAAGAGGAACAGACAGCGAAAACGTTACATATGTGAATGTTCACTGTTAGTTCATAGGCTGAAGAGTGAAGGCATCATATTTAAAGTAAAATTATAAACATATAAACACTTTGGATCATAACTATTAGCTGCTTTTACAGAAAAGTTGTCTGTCACAGTTAAGTACATTATACAGATTCAAAGGATTGCCAATTCTAATTCCGCATCCATCATATGTAATAATTATTATATAGTTTTCAGACAATTATGTGGTTCAGCGGTCAAATGTGCTACCACTATGGCATGAGCATTGTAAGTTCTAATCCTGAGCAATGGAGCTTTGCAATCAGCAGACGAGTCCGAGAGCCATGCTCTCTCCGAGTGGGTGAATGGCGCTCTCTTCAATCATCACCCTTAATCGATGTTGGCCAACACAGGTGTCTGTTAACTGATGTGGTGGAACTGGGGACCCGGTCCTTTCCTCCGAGTGTATCACCTGCCTGGCAATGCGTTTTTACCCACAGTGATGCAGGGTGCTTACCGACTTCCACCATGTTTTTTTCTAGTTAAAAACAGGTGGAGAAAATGGGTTTTCTTAAGCACCTAACCCACATGCTGATGCCATGGCAAAAACATATTTTTATCTGTTTATTTTTCTACATATTTTACATTTTTTCATTAATAGTAAAAGGGAGAGAAATTCAGCTAATGTTCTTTTCATTTCTTTAACTCAAACAGCATGAGGATTTACATCGTTTTAGTTTTACCTTTTTATTGCTTACTATGCAGAATAAAATTACTCACGGAGCTGCGACGTATCATGGTTAAATGAATTTTTCATTTAAAATACCTTCCTTGTTCCATCTTTCACTTCTGCATGCATTTGTTAAGGAAAAACGAAAAAACAGTCTTGGTTGTGTTTGAAAGATTAATTTCTGAATGCGCACAAGAATTGATCAACAGAGCATGCATTAGATATTGTAAAGCGTGCGAGTTTGAGCACGAGTGAAGGACACGAATCGATATGAATTCCAGTGCTTTCATAAATGTGCAGCATTATCAGGCAGGCAGCTGAAGTAATGCATTACTGTTCAAGGATGATTTAGCAACATCAACAACATCAATCATTTCTGTCTCTGTGTTTTCTATCCAGTGCCACAATTCCATCATCTGCAGATGCATCAAACAAGGGTGAACCATGTGAAAATAGGGACTGAAGGAGTTTATCAACATATTGACTGGTTTGGCCAAGAGAGCAAGAAACAAAAGAAGGCCTGATGTGGGCTTCTTGAGGTGTAGACTGGTTTTCCAGTTTGACCTGAGATGCAGATTTTCTGTCTTTATCAGTGACTTACAAGCTGTGGAGAGAGTGAGGTGTTTTACTTTTGTATATCGTGCTCCTTTAAAGTAAACACTCTAGTACATTGAATTTGAAATGAAATAATGGTCAGTTGTTTTGATGGTTACCTGTAGATGATTTGTATATGATGAGCTTGTGTTTAACTAACAATCAATTGAAGGTATATTAAAGAATATTGGATCTAAATGACATTTAACAGATGATATTACATCTGACCTTAAACTTGAACTAAACTTAACCTTAACTTCAATATTAATGCTAATCCTAAACATAACTTTACCCTCAATTCTAAAGATAATCCTAAACCTAACCCTAAATTTAACTTCAACCCTAATCTTAATCCTAAACCTTCAACCCAAATCCTAAAGCTAACCATAAACTTAACCTTAACGTCAATTCTAAACATAAACATAAACCTAACTTTAACACTAATCTTAATCCTAAACCTAGCTCTATCCTTAATTCCAACCCAAATCGTAAAGTTTACCTTAAACTTAGTTTCAATCCACATCCTAAACCTAATTTTAACCTTAACTTCAACCCTAATCTTAATCCAAAACCTAGTTCTAATCTTAATTTCAACCCTAAATCTAAATTTAACTTCAACCCAAAATCTACATCTAACCCTAAATTTAACTTTAACCCTAATCTTAATCCTAAACCTAGCTCTATCCTTAACTTTAATCCAAATCCTAAACCTAAATTTGACTCCAACCTAATTCCTAAAGATAACCTTAAATTTAATCCAAATCTTAAACCTAACCATAAATTTAACTTCAACCCTAATCTTAATCCTAAACCCATCTCTAACCTTAATTTAAACCCAAATCCTAAACCTGGGATAGGACAGGCTTATAGTTGTGGATATTTATGTTATTGGGAGAACTATATAAGAACTATGGCCTATAAGTAACTGGACAAATCTAAGCTTCAGTGAATCTTGGTTTTAAAAGTTTTGCAGTTAGTGACTGCCTGATATCTGTGACTTATACAGCTCACCGGATATATTGGAAATCTTCAGTGCTACATATGTAATGCAGCCATTTTCGATGTATCTTTTAAGGGCTTTTCTGCAGTCTTGTCCTCAGTAAGTGAAATGCAGGGGGGCACTCAGTGGGGCTTCGGCCAGGAGACTGACTTGGCCAGTCAAGAACATTCCACTTTGAAGTATGTTTTGGAGCTGGTGAAAGGTGAAGTGCTATCCAGTGAATTTTGAGCTGAGCTCCTAAGATGCTGTCCCAACAACAGTAAAAGACAAGTCTCATTGGCAACCGGACATGCTTCTGCCACCATGTCTCACAGATAAGGTGGTAAGCCTTGGATCTTGAGGGTATCCATTTTTCCCCACACCTTTCTTCCATCTGTCCAGTACAGCTCATCTGTTCTTAAGGCTTTGTCCCAGGACTACACAGGCCTACCTCAAACAGACAGGGGATTGTATCTTGTGCTAAATCCTCTGAGCTCAGGCTGGTGTAGTCCTCTGTTTCTGGTTCTCTTTGACGAATCTGATCATTCACTGCTTTGGTCTTCCATATGGTCTGCTAAGTTGTCTGTTCATACCAAGTCTCCCAAACTGTTGATTTTAACACATGTAAAGTTTTAGCTTTGTCACATCAGCTATTTTCAGTCTCATAACGGTCTGCTATACTAGCATCAAGAATTATTAGATTCTTCTGTTGAGGGACAACAGTAACAGACTGAATTTAATCAACTTTTGTTAGCTCTCAAAGTTCATGAATAAATGATGCAGCAGCACACAGTTGGCCAAGTAATAACTGGGCAGCCAACTGTCCACTCATTTTTGGAGTCCTAAAATGGAAGGATTATTTTTATATCCAGGATTAATTGAAAGTGACCTATCTGTGCTGCAACCCAAATACTTTTTATAGCAATTATTGAGAGGTTAGACAAGCTTTGCAAAACCGTGGGGTTAAATAAATTATTATTATTATATTATCATTCTAGACAAAAGTTGTCTTGGTTAACCACCTGAACCCTAGGGTTATTATTCAGTTATGAATCCTAATACAGGAACTACAGTTGCAAATCATATATTTAAACCCCATTATTAATTATTATTAGCCAAATTTACAAACTGTCAACTGTTTGCAATAAACTAGTCAAACAAGAACAATTTAAATAGCTCAATGCAACTGATAGAACAAGTGGTTCCTCCAAATTCAACACAAAATACCACTTTTAATAACTACTGCAGTCTCAACTATTCAACCCTTTCATGACAAGTGTCTTTAGTACTGAAGCACACTTTTGCTGTTATGACCAGCTGCAAACACAAAGCATATCCAGATACCAGCTTCAGGCAGCGTTCCTGATGAATCTTAGTCCCTAAGAGTCTTGGGTTTGCTGCTGAAACCACCGTCTTCAAATCCCACCAAAGATTTTCTATGGGGGAAACTTCCAGGACTTCTTCTGAAACCAAGGATCATTGTCCTGTTGGTAGGTTCAGTGATGGCCAAGCCTTAGCTACCTCACAGAATGCATGACATTTTCTCCTACTACTTGATTGAATGAATTTTTTTGGCCAGTAGAGGTGTACGTCTTGGGAGTGGAGACCTTCACTGTTTAGTATGCGCATTACTGTGCAAACTGAAACCTCAGTGCCTGCCGCCACTGAATCGTTATGTAAGTTTTTTTTTGTAGCCAGTTTGAACGCTTCCTTGTTTGTGTAAGGCAATGATCTCAACCTTTTCAATGTTAACAACCCCCTAGCTAGTCCAGGTATTTGATGTGACTAATGAAGCCCTTGATTTGCCACCGTATTTGTGCTCTTATTACAGGGATTCTATTCAGGGGCTGAATAATTCTGAAACTGCATGGTTGAATATGGAGAAGGCACTTGTTATATTAGCTGTGTTGAGCTATATAAATTGGTCTTGTTTGATTGGTTTATTGCATACAGTTGAAAGTTTGTACATTTTGCTAATAAACCTAATTTACAATGGTGGTTGAATAGTTTCAATTGCAACTATTTATTATGGTTTATTTGGTGTATTTTAGCATGCCTTGTGGAGCCCCACAGAGTTCTGTTTTAAGGCTTATTTTAAGAATTATTTGTAAATGAAAAAAAAAAACACTTTGTTTCCTAGACCAAGGATCAAGAAAGATTTAAAATTTATGATAGTGTAGGTAGCCTATAAAAGAGATCAGTTTAGAGCACATTAGGGTGGGGGGGTAGATAAAGAGAGGAGACAAAGGAAGAGAGGAAACTATGCTGAAGAGCATAGAGGGCGAATAGTGGGAAGTCTTCCATCTTTCATGAGTGTCTCACTGGGTGAGGGGATCAGTATAAAACCTTAACACAAACTCTACATATCTCTCTCTCTCTCTCTTATATATATATATATATATATATATATATATATATATATATATATATATATATATATATATATATATAAAGTGTATAAGTAAACTGAAGAAAGATTGTTCTTAAAAATAATTGGCTAAACCCCACCTCACAACTTACTTATATTCTTTTTATGAATTTGTAAACTTTTAGAATATATAGGTGGGGTTAGAATATATAACCTGCTCTTATTGTTTTTCAGTAGTCTGTGCACTATAACCAACCCCACCATGTGGAGGCGGTGGTTAAGTCAGACTAGTCAGTACAAATGAATATTGCTCAGGGCAACTGAGAAAAATGGCAGATGCCAAAAGCACATGTTGCATTTTACCCCATGTTAAGTGAGTTTATGTATAAAGTAGAGTGAGGCACCTGGTAGAGTGGACCTCAGGAAAGGGAAACTGTGAAGCAAAAAAGAAAATGTAGATTGTGGTAATAAGCTTAATGATATGCTAAGTCCAATATATGCATCAGAAACTCTCAGCTTAAAACAGGTGCTCTTGAACATGCATGTGAAATCTGGTTATTCACAATTACGTAGAGGATGGAGGACCACCTGAACATTTATACAGAATATAAATTATAATTTTTTTATTTTATTTTGGTTTTTTTTGCTGACACGCTCTCATCCTCACTGCCCTCTTTCTCCCCCCTGTGTTTATTTCCTGTGAAATCCAGCAAACTTAATTTGCCGGACGAGGCCAACCTGAACTAAGCCGCTTAGATTAATAAACCTATTTTCCATTTAACGCTTTGATTTCCTCCAAAGCTGTTTACAGCAAAGGAATGATCTGCTAGTGCATTTTTGAACATATACATTAATCTTCTTAACCATGCATAAATCTATTATCTGGTCATCGACACTGTGTGAGTTGGTGAGTGTGTGTGTATTGAGTGTTTGTGTCTCTCATGTTGTGTTGGGTGTGGAGTCGTGCTCTTACCTCCATAGCTGACAGCTGTGTTAATTCTGCACATATGACACTAAAGGATACGCCCCTGCTTGCCGTGCCTGTTGTCGCTTTGTAGCGCTGTGTGTCAACATAATGAAACAGCCTTCTTCTGTTCATACAGCAGGAAAACAACATCTTTGATGTCATAGATTCTTGACTCATGCACAAACAAATGTATTCTTCTTCTCTTTTTTTGGACTTATGTGCAAAGAACAGATTTGATTCTAGGATTAGATTCTGCTTGAGGCACCCAAGGGGCTGTGGGTTTTTAAAATGGAAGAATCAATTTGAATTCCTTTTAGCTCTTTGATTCTCTTTGGTAATTGAAATTGCATGGTCCATGGGCTGGTTTAATGTTGTTCTAGAGTCCCCCTGTTTCCTGGCACGGCTTGTGCCGGGGAGAGAGGAGTGGTAACTGGTAGAATTTACCCCGACTTGATTAATTTCCACTAGGTGGATTGGGACAAACCCACAGTCGTTGTAAAAATGCCTTTTTTTCCTTGCATTTTCCTATTAAGGGCTGTAATGAACATAATTACCTTATTACGTCTGATTTGCATAAATAGTTTGAGATGTAGTAGATTGTAGAGTGCGCTCTTTAAATTAAGATGTTTGTTAACTGGAGATTGAGAGAGTAATAAAAGAGACGGCTGATGGTAAATTCTTGTTAAAACGTGGAGATAAATACATACATTAGCAAAAAAAAAAAGAAAGTGTATGTGGAGTGTGGCACTGGTAGTTGTGCGTTTTACACAACAAAGGTGTGTTTTAATCGAATGGCTTTTACTAACAAGCAACATGTACGGAATGGCAGCGAGCACAATGACATTTTCCAGTTACATGAACAGGAACGTGAGCTAAATAATTTATCCCTGCCAATTAATCTCAGCCAAAATGGATTTTTTTAAAGTTGAAAAAGCCCATTAAAAGTAAAGAAGGGTCTCCGGTAATAGTGGATGTGTTTTAGTGATGGGTAGACTGCTTAAAAATGAAGCCTAGTGCTGATTACAAATGACACGACTAAAAATATGATCAGTTATGTAATCTTTAAGATTGCTTAAAAAGTGTCATCAAACTTCATTAATAATAGACTTCTTTGACTACATCTGATTTTCTATTTTCACCCTGGGTCTTTTTGAAAGTGCGATTGTCTTTATAGATAAACTGTTTAAATCAGCTTCATCTTGTCTATTTTAATATAATTTAATACCACTGAATTTACACACTGTTCTTGTGTTCTTCAATGCAGTCACTCATTGTTGTGTCAATCATTTTATTAACAGACAATTAATTAACAATATTACTTAAAAAAACATAAAAATATAAATTTATATATTCTCAGAAAAAAGGAGCAAGCAGTCAGTGAATGCTTTGTCTGCTATTTATTTTATTGTTTCAGTTATTTATTGTTACATCGCATGTAACAACGGCAAGTTTGAAACGTAAAGTGTTCCTCATAGTATTAAAACACATATATACAAAATAAAAATATATCATATACTATATATTATATGAATTATATTATATTAATTAATACATGTATACATACATACTATACATACATTGCACCTTACTTGCACAGGTTAAATATATACTAGAGATGTTTATATTACTATTTACATATAAACATTGGATAAGATGTAAATTCAAGGGTAGTGTGAGTGGAGAGTGTTCAGGGTGCAGAGTATGTTTGTATGGAATGTAGAAGAACTTTTTTGGTTCTTTAAAGAGTCAATGTGTAATAGAAATGTGTGACTGAATCTAAAAATTGTTACTGTTACATTAACTGTTACATTAAGTCAAGGTTTTTTAGACCTTTGACATGTTTCAACATTCACAAAGCTCTGTGAATGTGGTTTGCATGGTTTGAACTATCAATCTAAAAGTGTTTCTTTAGTGGCTCAAAAAACCCTTTGTAGCACCTATATTTTTAAGAGCGTTAACACAAACACAGATGATGTAGCTTTACAGTAAATGGGAATGGGGCCATATTGACCAAAGAAATTTCTTTTTAAAATCAACGTATGCCGTTTTCACAAAGATTCTGACATTCACCATGTTTTCTTATTTGAGATTTGTTAAATTTCTAAGGACTCATTATAAGAGCATAGCTGTAATGTGTTTGAAAACACATCATGGATCTGGCATAGACTTTTTGTTAGGACCTTTTACTAAAACAAATTTAAGAAACTTCTTAAGAAGATATTGATGATTGAGGCCATGGTTCCTATCTCATGCTTCATTTCCCACCTCACTATTTCATTTTTAGACAGAGCTTGTTACTGTACTGTGATTGTTAGACTGATTGTTAGACTGATAAATGTAAATAACCTCACTTCTGATAAGGTGGCCTGCAGTGTACTTAAAGCACTCTGTATGACTTCAGATGATTTAATAGGACTAACCTGCTACAGATTAAATAATCAGAACCTCACAAACTTAATTTTCAATTAAAACTTTTTCCTTTTTGTTTCCTTTCTGCAGAACCTGTAGAGTGAATGAAACTTTTTTTAAAGGGTTTCCATACTTCCATCCATCAAGCTCTCTGCTTTTCAGTTATATTGGCCCTTTAAAGATGACTGATTGGCCCTGAACTGTTATTTACTTGCTCAATCTTCTTTATGCAGTGCTAATTATACTATGGTTTAAAGTTAGGCATTTTGACAGTAGTGCTTTTCAAATGGGGAGAAAAAATAGGCAAGTCACATCAACATGCCTGTAGCCTTCTGCTGAACCAGGGGGTTCGAGTAACATTTTGACTACAACAGTAAAGCTTCAACCACTTCCGCTCTCAAGGTCTTGAGCTCAATAGCTCTGCGGTAGGTCATGACAGGCCAGCATTCTGATGATAAAGTGGTGAAGTAGCTCGTTCAAAAAGAAAACAAATCAATTCACTCCTTTTGTGGTGAGGAAGGACATTTTGCCCCATAAGGGCCCATTCACTATCCATCAAGATTTTTTACAATGCGCTTTGACCTATTTCTGACATTTTCAGCATGCAGCTCTTGTTTGGGTGTATCATAAACGTCTTCATGGGCCTATCTGTCTAGCGCTGGACACACTGAGTCAGTTGTTATGCTTTTAAATGGCGCTTGCTTACAAATGCAGGTGCTCAAGGATAGGTGTGGAGCTGTAGCATAACCACTGATCATGACATAGTTTTGATATACAGCTCCATCCAAAAAGAAAAGGCCCCAATAAAGAATATAGCTTTTGTGGCTGAATGGACTCGGGTACCGAGCTAGAGTTGCATATTATCTCCATGCTGTTTTCGGTCTTTTTGAGAGGCAGTGGAAGGAGGACTGAAGCTTGATAGGAGAGCTGCAAGGTGTTATTTATCAGTAATACCTGAGCGAAACACCAATACATCCTCAAAATAGTCCTCTGGTATGCATTTATTTTCACCATGTTACAAGTTGTGCAGGACCATAACAAAATACCAAATGCATGAAGCTCTTTTAGAAATGAACTGACGGCTCCCACGCTCTATTTCTAGTGCTTCGCTCTTTTCTAGCGATGGCTCTGAGACCTTTAGAAACATTTGCAAGCCATGAAATAACTCTTTCTTATAGTCTCCCCCTTTGTCCTTGTCTCTGTCTGCTCTTGCACACTTTCTTGTTCATGCTACAAAGCATCGTAGTGGAAGACAGGCACTGTCCATGGTGCTGAAATCTAGACAGCCCTTGAAACGAACCGATTGCGATTTGTGAAAAAAATGACAAATTCACATCAGTGCACAGCAGTAAATGGTCCTCAGTTTGCATTTATCATTGCTGGAGAAATCTTTAGAACTGTTGTTTGTTTCTTTCAAAAGATCTTTTACAAAGATGATTAGTTAAAGAACTATGAGTTGAAGGGTTCTTTAGGGATCTAAAATGGATTCAAACATTTTTTGGGGGGTAGAAAACATTTTCACTACAAAAAAATGCTTGTAGGCACCATAATTATTAAGAGTGCACATTATTTTTGGGAAGATTGATAATTATAGTATTTGAATGACCCAGAAATAACATCTTACAACTTAGTAGTGTCTGTAAATTCCCCTTTTCAGTAATTTCTTCAGTGTAATTCAGTTTAAATTTCAAATAAATGTGATTTTACACTGAGGTTTCTCTCATTACATCACCTGCTTGATATACATGCAAACAGAAGGTTCCTCAGTGGTTCTTTAGTAAAGACAATGTTTTTTTAGTAAAGGCAATGTTTATTTATATGGTCAGTGTGCATTAAAACAACACAGAACATCTGAATGCTTAAATGCTTTGAAATCTGAATGCTTAGAAATGGTTCTTTGAAGAGAATCTTCATCTTTCCATGTAGCACCAAAAAGGGTTTCACTGTCCTGTCATTATTGTTTGTCAAAGAACCCTTTTTTCACTATTATACACAACACTTTTTTTCATTTCACTAGAAAATGCATAGTACTTAGGGAATAATGAACATTAAGATTCATGGCTGAATGATATGCATAGAGTTCAAAGGGTTGACTGAAAGTAGTAATTTTTCAAAAGTCCAATTCAGTACACCTTTATTCACACACAGTAGGTATGTCTAATTGGCAGAGCAAGGTCATACTTGATCGAATTGAAGTGAAAAATGTACATGCAGCCTTCTCGACCTGCTCTCTCAGCAAGCGTTGATGTAATTAAAGCCTGTGATTCCATATGAGGGAGCTTAAAGCAACATGTGAAGGAGAAATGTAATTACCCTTGTAAATGAGTGTGCCGTTCATGTTATTATGAAGAGTTCAGAATAACACCAAATAGTAAATGTGCTGCCTGAAAGTCAACTATTAAATGTTTAAGACTTTTAAAATGATGAAACTTCATATTAGTAATGGGCGTTGACTCTGAAGAGAACTAATTGAACATGTATTTTTAATTATGTATATTTTGTAGTTATTGTACACTAGTTAGAAACATACATTTTTTATATACACATATCATCATGGTTCCTTTGCTTTCTTAAAGCTGCACTATGAATGTGCTTTTTATCTAGCATTAATTGAAATTCAGTGGGGTAAACATTACATTGGATCTGATTTGTTTACAAGTGCCTGAGGCAAAAGATTTTACTAATTAGGGGTGTGTGTGGACTTCACTGGGGATATGACATTTTATGGTGTTGAAAAGTGCTGAAATTGCTGAAAACGTGAAATCCACAAAGGGGCAGAGGCATTTGGAATAAGAGATTTCTCTTCCTTTTACTGTGGCAGGAGTTAAACTCTTTGAAGTATGAAGTATATAAGCTTCTTAGTGTTTTTCCCCTCTTCTTCTTCATCTTTCTTTTTTGGATTGGTGAGCTAGACAGTGGGAAGTGTGGGTGGGTGGGCTGGTGTGAGAGAAAGAGGGGAGTGTGTGCATGCATGTGGGATACAAAACCTTATCATTATGTGTCACCTTTATTTTCCTGTGAAAAGTCATTTCATAATCAACATTCCAGCTTTTAAAATAATATTAATGCAACACCAACACGTAAACAACCGAAAAATAACATGTTTCAACACTTATCCCACATATGCAGGTTGTACCATTTATATGTGTTTTAAATGTGGCCCAAAATGAGCTGCTCTGATGATTGAGATTATTTATGTCTTTATTTTATTTATTTCTTTATTTATTTTTGCTCGTGGACAGTTTTAGAAATGACCATAGGCTCCCTTTGGCTCTCTTATCCATTAAAATTCAGTTTATGCTGCAGTTGTGTTGTATTTGGCCCGGGAGGCCGCTTTCACCACAAAAAAGAAGGCAAAAAAACTATATTGGGAACAAACTTAACCAACTATTCAGTGAACGCACTGTGCCCAGGGCTATATACAGCAAACAATTGGACAGGAGATTAATAAATTAGATGTCCCACCCCTGCCATATTTTCAATTATTTCTCCTGAAACAGGAATCTGTTTGCTATCTCTCATCAAAATGTACACTGGCTTAATGACTAAACTAATTATAGAAGCTGATAGGCTATGGCATAAAAAGTGTGCCATGTTTTGCCTAGGAGTGCAACCTTACTTATTTATTTGCATATTTTTGTCCCTCCCTGGATAGAGATTTGAGCAAGAGACAGCAGGATCGCTATCTCTCATCGCTTACAGGAGCAAATAATATCATATTTCCCACATTTCTGAAGCTTGATCTGATTAAAAGAAGCCTGGGATCCAGAGGAGCATTCCTCAGGACCTGTCAAAGATGCCAGTCACATGTTTTCTGGCGAGTAATTGCATTTGCCCGAAAACGTGTTGATCGAAACGCATGAAATATGTAGCTGGCCTCAATCTAAATCTGATCATTCGGTGTACATATAGAGTTTTTACTGTCATCGAAACATCAGCAATATCTGGGAAAGAATCAATATTACTAAAGTAGATGTGTGTTGTGTGGGTCGTGATATAATAAAATCTATTTATATGGTTATATAGTTCCTCTAGTTGTGCTTACTGTAATGCAATTGGGCTGTACGATATTGCCTTGTGAAGTAGACACAGGAGACTGAAACTAAGCTACAAGGAATTAGATTACTACTTTGGAATTACTTGTAGTTATTTTGTAGCTAGTTTTCTGACTTTAGTTGCTTTTTTGCACCTAACAAAAAGGTCATTTGAAGACATGGCCATACTCTGTTTTGTTATGGACTATAGAATAACGTAATTTTGTGTTTATTAGGGTCCACCTTCCAGGCACTCACAGTTAATGGCCATTTTTATCAGGTAAACTTACCATTTTGTGGGTTTACAGTGACTCTTCTCACATTGCTGTTTGAATCAAATATTGGTTCATTCAAAGTTCTTATTTGAGCTTGATAAACCTAGTTTACAGCACAAACTCCACTATGGATGTCTCTTTCCATTTATTATAATTTATTTTGTTCCACAATTTGTATCTAAATGTTGAGCGTTGGTCGATACTGTTCCAATATTATTACTTTTTTTTATAAATATGACAATATAGCCATATCGTTTAGATCAGATATCCTTTCTGCAGACTCATACTACAGCTACATACTACATACTACATACTATATGTGTACTGTGTGACATTTTGGAGACTTTTTATATTTGTGTAGTGATATTGTCACTTCATAAAGCAGCTTTACAGAAAACAATAAATGTGAACAATGGCAAGGAGAAACTCCCTCAGGGCTGGAGAAACAAAGCTTGGGATGAACCAAGACTCACAAGGGGGACCCATCCTTCTCTGGTCAGAACTATTTTTAAATTAGCGCTTAAAAAGTCACTGTACTATCACATAGGACTGTTCCTCTGCTCAGTTGTACAGATATTATCATAGTAGTTATGTTAAGAAAAAAACAATGGAGACAATAATAAACTATGTATTTATGTTAGTAAATGTTATGGATTTATTTCTTCTAAAATGCTGCAGAGAAATCACTTTTTTTATGTGCAAACTCTCTACACTGGAAGCTTTTGAAACATAGGATTTGGCTTAATGTAGCCGATACCCACTCCATTAGATCTTGCCCAGATCTGCCCAGATCTCAGTGTGCCAGTTCAGTAAGACACTGTATATTCCAGGCGCATAATCCTCCAGAATATGAGTTCCTTCCATTTTCGTTTCTGTAATTGATTGCACACAAGCACTTTACCTTTCAGCAAATGTGCATCATAAATTTACATTGCTCCCATCTATGTACTTTATAAGTGGATACAATTTCATTAGGTGTAACATAACTGTACATAACCCTTCCTGCTCAACTTTTATATTCTGTAGAACTGCAAATGTGATATTCATCCCATTGTATTCCATCACCATCACTGAATACAGAATGATGAAAGTAAGATGCAATATCATGGCTCCCTGTTTAGAGTTTGCAGTGTTTAGGAGGAAGAGGGGGGTTAACCTCAGGCCTTAAGTGTCAGAAGAACTGCAAAGTTTCCCTTTTTCCCTTACCGTAACCCACTTAACTCTTTGACTTAACTGAATAGATGCAGTTTTAGAAATTCAGTAGTATGTTGACATCAGTAGATATAGAAAGCACTGTTCCTGTCTCTGTAAACACCTTAGATTTCCATTGTATACAAGTGATTCCTGATTTTGAGCATCATTTGGAGAAGTTTGCATTAACGTCTTGCATCATCTTCATGAAGCAGTGAGGGTCCAGGCTGCACCATGCTGTAGGCAGTGAAGCATGTGTGTGTATGTATGTGTGTGTGTGTGTGTGTGTGTGTGTGTGTGTGTGTGTGTGTATTTGAGAAACTGATTCTGGACTGCTTGCTCCATGCCTTAGGCAGTGGGTTTGTGTGTGTGTGTGTGTGAGTGTGTGTGTGAGAGAAAGAGAGAAAGTGGGAGACTCTGGACTGCTTTCTACACGCCTTAGGCAGTGAATTGTGTGTGTATGTGTGCGTGGCAGCAAGAATCTGGGCTGCTTTCTCTGTACTGTAGGGAGTTGACAGTGATCCAGTCGTAGTGTTGGAGAAGTCTGAGAGCCAAATGAGAAGACGACTACTGATCTAAAAACAGGGAAAAGCCTGGGGTGTAGCATTCCCACCCTCAGCTGAGAGAGAGACGGACAGACAGCACAATATATTTTGTCTTTATTGTTATGCCAACACAGATGCTTGGAATTTGCCTTGATGGACTATACTTGATAGACAGTATGACATCATTTTTACTCCCTTCTCCCCACCCCCCTTATGTTTCGTTTAATTTATGCAAAGTCAGTGATAAAAGCACAGTGATTACATGTGCTGCCTTTAAAAGACAGATATTTATAAGTGGAAATATAAGCAGCTATTAATATAGAAAACTGTAGAGTTGATAGATATTGGCCTTTTGCACACTGCAAAAATAAAAAACAAGCCTAGTTCAAATGATGAAGTAACTGGTTACTGAGCGTTCATTTGAGTCAACTTGACTTTAGTCAGACGTTCTCCTAACTCACATTTAGTTCTGTATCTCAGCTTGGTCAGCAATACATACTGAACCTGTTTACACCTGGGGTGTTTCTCAATACCTAGAATACCTAGAATGTGCAGAAATAACTTCTGCTTTTGGGAAGAAGTAACCTTGCAAGAAACGAACTCTCAAGGACACAAGGATGGAGGACGCTCATTGAGATGTGCTGTGTACTTGCTATTGCTCAGTACAATAAGCCAAGCTGTTACTAGCTAGCTTAGCTAAGGCTACCACAGGAGGGTGTACAAGACTCATGACGTAACAGAATAAACAGTTTTTCTTTGTGTTAAATTAATGAAATGAAAATTTGTTAAGCAGAACCAGATGCATTGTTTCTTCTTTTTTTTGGGCTAATGGTGGTTGGCAGGCCGTTGTGAAGTGCATTATCATCACCTCTGAGCGGCAGCATTTATTTTAAATGAGAGAACTAGCATATTCTGCCAATTTGCAATGAATGCTGGGTATTTTTGTTTATTCTCCTGGGCAATTCACCAACCGATGCATCCTCTGTTTTCAGGGCGGAAACAGAACACATCCAGGAACTTTAACCGTTCTTGGTAAATGGGTCTGGTCACTTTTTTGACCAGTATCTGGACTGTATCCTGATGAGATTTTAGACACTTGCATTAACACTAGGTAGTCAAATGCATTTCTGATTAGCAAGACTGAAATCCGATTGCTGTGTGGGATGGAATATGCAAATTCGCTCATTACGTGGCAATTATGACAGGTGTTTCGGTTGTACCTGAAGGGGTTTCAGTTGTCAAATGTGTTTTGGAGAAATGGATGCGTTTACACTGCTATAACATGTGGCCCAAATGCTGTTTTAAATATGTGTATTCACACTCGCATTTCTATGTATTTTGGCCTTATCCAGCTATAATCCTGATACTCAATATACAAGTGCATGAAGTGACTAATCAGGGTCATTCAGTTGAGACAACTCAAAAACTATAATAAATGCAGCTGAAACTGCTGAAATATTTAGTAAGATTTTTAGTCTGTCGCCTCTCCCCCTCAATCTATTTACTGTCCATTCCAATCTGCAGAACTTGATGTCCTCAGACTGGAAAGTGTTTTACAGTGGAGCACTGAGCCCTTGCTGGGGTTTGAACGTATCTCCTCACACTTGATGAGCAGACATTTAGACCATTGGAGTAAATATATATTTTCGTTCTTTCTTGGGCACAGATGTGTACATGGCTTTACAGCTCTAGAGTGGTGCAACTAACTGTCTAACTGCCTGCAGATGAGTTTAAAACCTGTGAACTAGCCTAACTGCTTGTCCTGTTGGATAAAAAACTAATGGTCGCACCTCTCTACTTTCATAACAAGGGCAAAAGTACTGTTCAGCCTGACATGGTATCATTTCATCTAGACTTTTTTTTGTTCTAGTGCTCAGGTGGAGTTCCTGTCTGAGTGCTTTCTGTCTTTGAAGAGCACCTAATTGAATACTAAATCTGTACATATGCACACTTGAAAGCATTAAAAATGGAAGAACAAAATAACTTTTTTTAAACAATCACATCTTATCAAATCAATTTTATTTGTGTAGCACTTTCTACAATTGATATTGTTGCTTCATAAAGCAGCTTTACAGAAAACCAGTAATAGAAGACAGACACATAAAACATAAAACCCCCGGTGAGAAAGCCACAGGCAACAGTGGCAAGGAAAAACTCCCTCAGAGCTGAAGAACAAAGTTTTGGATGAACCAAGACTCACAAGGAGGGCCGATCTTTCTCTGGTCAGAACTACTTTTAAATTATTGATAAAAAAAAGTCACTGTACTGTCACATAGGACTGTTCCTCTGCTCAGGTGTACTGATATACTTAATTATATTAGTGATGTTAAGAATAAAGAAAATGTTTTATGGTGACAACCTGTGAACTAGTCTAAATGCTTGTCCGGTTTGGAAAATCTAATGATCTGCACCTCCCCACTTTCATAGCAATGGCAAAAGTAATATGCAGCCTGACATGTCATTCTTTAAGAGGCATGAAAGACAAACATTTAGACTTTTCTTTGTCCTAGCACTCAGGTGGTGTCCAAACAGCTGAGTTCTGTCTTCAAAGGCCAACTGAATACCCTTGTCTTTAAAGAGCACCTAATTTAACTCTAAATCTGAACATGTGCATTTTTGTACATGCTGAAACATAAATATGCATTAACGATGGAGGAACAGTAGAAGAACCTCCTTCTGATCCTTAAAGAATGTTGCAGAGAGAACTCAAGAGGGGTTTGGCCTTCCTTTTGGAATTATTACAGTGTTTGGGTGCTTTGGATTCTCTAATATATACAGTCTGTTCGAAAAAGACAGAGAGAGATGAGAGAGCAAGCAAGAGAGAGCAGATAAACAGTAACACTGTCTGGAAAGCATGCCGTTACATAGAAGTCCTTCAAAGATAACAGTTCACTACATCCTGATGGCCACAGCAGACAGGCCTGGCAGTCGTGATATCTTCCTCATCCACAAGGTCCTGCTTTATTCTTCCTCACCATCGCTTCTGTGTAGATGAGTGGCCATGTGACCTCTCACCATCTAATGTCTCAGTGTGATCCAATTACTGGAGCTTAAAAGTCACTCCCGAGTCTGTAAATGCCACAGTAATTCCTTATGTAAAACTGCAGTAAGGGGCTGACGTGACCCTGCTTCACATGAAGCTCTTCCCTTTTCTTTTTTCCTGATTGGTGTATGATATAGAGGATGGTACTCCATAGGCTGTTACACACAGGGCAGTGTTTGTGCTGTACAGGGGAAACCAAAGTCAAGAATAAGGTTTATTCATGTTCGAGCGAACGGTTCTCCTCATGGTGACCGACACTAACTTTTGATAGTGGCAAAATGTGTGGTTTTCAGTGAAAATGCAAGAAACACAACATGTCACAACATTGAATTACTTAAACAGCCTAAGACCCCAAATGAATGCTCATGGTATTTTCTCTGTCTTTCTCTCTCTGGCTTTAGGAGAGTAACCTTTCATTGAGACCAGTTGAATGCAAAACTGTGAGATACCTGAAGCATGAGGTAGTTTATAAGTTAGTTTCCAGACATTGTCTTGGTATAATAATAATAATGATGATGATGATGATGATGGACAGCTAAAATGATATTGTGTTACAATATAAAGTATTACCCCAGTCACTGCTCAATAAAGCAGTTATTAGCAGCCAGTTAATTACATCTTCTTGATTGTTATGGGTATGGTATAATGCCCACTTGTAGTGGAGTGTTACTTGACATGACAGATGATTCCAGATGTTTGTGTAAATGCAAATAAATACATTTTAAAGTCCACTTATATAAAGGAATCATCATATGTATTTAAATCATGGTATAAACATGGTATTCATTCGTGTAAGAGTGATGAGTATATGAAGCGCAAAGTGTATGTGTGTGTGTGTGTGTGTGTGTGTGTGTGGTTGTATTTGTGTTTGTGTAGAATAAGAGGCATAGGTAGCAAAGCTGCTGATGCAGTGGAGGTTGGATTCACTCTGAAGGATTGTGGGTAATGCAGCTGCCAGAAAACTTGGCTCTCTGACTTTACAAACCTGTCACCTCAGAGAGAGAGAGAGAAAGAGAGACAGAGAGAGAGTGGTGGCGGAGAGAGAGAGAGGGGGGGGGAGGGGGGAGACACGGTGAAGAGAAAGAAAGGAGCATGATGGGAGAGGCGACGAAGCCTGTCAGTTTGATGTCTCGTCACATCTTTTCATGATGCGAGTAAATCGGCGGGCCGCACTAAAGCTGTGTTCTTTTCGCGGCTGTAGCCGAGGTGCAGCTGCTGTGTTTATTTTAAACTGCAAATTTCGAACACACAAAGCTCAGTCTAAATGAATATGGACTCTTACATTACGCAGAATCCATTTAATATATGAAGGCTCATTTATACAGAGAAATCATTGGGTGTTGAATTTGATACTAAGGTACTGCTCGGATCTAGGTGTTAATGTTGGTGTACTCTAAGCCCAATAGGCTCCTTTTATGTTTGAGTAGTCAGCCTTCCTGAAGGGAGCAATTACAATCAACCCGTTCAGCTGCTCTCCTCCTGCAGGAATATTCGGAAGAAATCACTGCATTGGTCAAGTACTCTTGCTTGTATGTAAAAGTTTCTGTCTTGGCGGAGGTGACCTATTCACGCTCCACCATCAAATACAGTTATGTAAAAAAAAGTTGGACACTTCATGAAAAGCTTTAGAATTTTAACATATATTAACACATGAACATTTGACCTTCAGTTGAACAATACAGAGAGATTGAGGTAAAAAAAAAAAAAAAACTAAATGTCTTTAAAAAATACATTGTAAAATGTCATTCATAAAAATACAATGTTTTGTGAGGAAAAGGTTAGGGCACTTCCAGATTTATTGCTACTTAAAATGCATTGAACATTAGAATCAGGTGCACTAGAACATGGGTGCATCCCAATTACCTACTATCCAAAGGTACTATATCCTAAACTACAGACTAATCTTCATAGTACAGCTTTGCAGGTTAGAAGACAAATTATTAACATACATAATCTTTTTCAAAGCAGGAAGTGATGAAGCATTGCTATGCTAACATATGTCTTTTTCCTTCCACAGTTGACGCTGCACTTGCATCATTGTCAGCCATATCTTTGAATTTTACCAGATGTGAGTAGCTCTTCCTTTCCGTTTCATATTGCATTGTGGGACAGTAGTGTTTATCAAACCTCAACCTCAAAAATATTTCGCTTGGATTGCTCTTGATTGTTGAGGTGAGTGGTATCACCATGGAAAGATCCAAAGTTCTCTTTGAGGCCTTCAGAAAGAAAGCTGTGGTTATGTAGGAGTCTGGGAATGGATTTATAACGGTCTCGAAACTATTAGAAATCAGCAACTCCCCCCTCAACAAGTTGGATTACCATGGGTACCATGGGCATGTTGTACAGAGAAAAAAATGGAAAAAACAGTCTATTTTTCCTTTTCCTGGAATTTATAAATAAATTTATTTTTATTTATTTATTTATTTATTTATTTATTTATTTATTTATTTATTTATTTTTGGAAACAGTTTCATCACATTAACATATTAATATTATTTAAATTGCAACTTTTTTGAGGTTGGACAAACTTCAAACAAAGAATCAATCACAGAGCAATCACCCCACACACTCAACCACATGGGGAAAAAAATACTACACTTCCCTTTTCATGTGCATACAAAATAAACAGTGGCAGAAGTAGTTATAGGCGACGTGAGCAGCCACCTAGAGTGCCATCTTGCTGTTTGTGGCGCAGGACCCCCATACAGAATGGTAATATTTGCATGTCGCGTCAGTGATATCATCATATCACTGCATGTGTCACTTATACTTATCGGTGCGGGCGCTCTGATTAGGTCTCCCACTGTGAAGTACGAGATGAAGGAGGGTGTGTCAGTAATAGTCCCCTTCCCTCGTGTTCGCCCTTGTGTCTGCAGTTTTCCTCTCTCCATTAACAGTACCTCTGCCATATGCTCGTCCACGTGTTCAGCATCTCCTCCCCAGTTTCCACCTTCTCCTTATTGTATCCAGGTGCTATCAGTAACTAGCCCCGCCCCTCTTGTTATCGTTGCCAGATGTTCATTGTTCTGTCTCTGACTCTGTAGCCCTTTTATTTTGTTCAGTCCTTGTTGAGTCTTGTGCATGTGCTCATGTGCTTGTTGAGGGCAATATCTCCATGCTTTTACGGAGGTGTTTATGGTCATGCCTCTTCGTTAGCCTGCGTCTTGTTTTCAGTTTAGTTCTTTTGTTCCAGCGATTTAGACACAGGGCTGTGTTTTGACAAGAAACTGGTATAATATGATATGACACGGATCATACAAGGGTTACAATTGAAAATATTCAATTGCTATATATTGTGGCACTGTAAGAGTTTTTCAGAAATTCACAATCAGAACAGCTTGAAGACAAAGTATAACACTGCTGTCTAAAAGTCAAGTTTAAATGCAACACAAAATGAACAACTGTCTGCCACCAATATCTACATGCAAACTAGGCATGTAAAATCAATGCTGTGCTTTCAAGAATAGATACAGTACTGCAAAATATAATACTGTGATACTTTGATATATTAATATTTACTTACACCTCTATTAGACACCAGTATTTTGGTTGATGCTTCTTGTTTTCTTTTTTTTGTTTTAAGAAAGAAAGTCTTGCACTTATATCCAGCCTCCACACAATCCATAACAAGGGGGGAAGATTGACCTCAGGTCTCTTCACTGGAGGCCCAAGGTGTGGCAAAGCAGGGAAATCTGTCAAACAGTACACCTCTAACTTTGTACAATACTAAACAATCCGCAGAATCATTCACCCATCTTTCCAAATATCTTTTTGGTTTGCCCAGGGTGCTATACAAACTAAAACCACCACTAGGAATAAATATCATTTGAAAGTACACACACACACACACACACACACACACACACACACATCTGTGTCATGTAATCTACACTTCCACACTATATAAACTATGTGTACAAGAGATTTACAGCTTGAGGGCTGACAGTGAGGAGAGGAGAACAATAACAGAATGCCACACCTCCTCTCACATGTTAGGGGAGGGACTGTACAACTACCATTGACTGACTCAGCCGTGAGGCCGAATTAGACACTTGATTGACAAAGAATCAATCGCTATCTGACGCAGGCATTTATCTTCTTTCCAAAGGGATTTTTTTTTTCTTTTAGAAGATGTCGTCTTAAGTGGAAGACTGTGCCATTCACCCTTCGCTGCTTGTCACACACTCATCTGGACAACTATAGACTACTTTCCCCTTCTCTGACTTTGCCTCTTCTCTCTGACACTCTCTTCTCAGTTCTTTTTCTCAGTCTTGTTTCAGAGAATACTTTTAAGACAACTGGCCCAAGTAGATGTAGGTTCTGGGTATGCATGAGTATTTTCTAGAAGAACAAGCAGCAAAGTGGTCCTTCTATTTTCGTACACAAGCTTAATACAGTATTTAATTTGTTTGTTTTTGTTTATTACTGATGCTGATTAGGATTAGCTTTAAAAATGTCCATTAAGAAGAACATGCTCAGAAATGCACGTCATGTAGATATGTCCTTATAACCGTGCAACCTGCATAGACTTTCACATTAATGCTGAGCATGTGTCCTACATTCACTCACATTCTCATATCTCATGGCTTACTGTCACATCAGCCACAGTTCCACATTATCTCACTCTTTCGGTCCAGTAGTTATTGTTCTTTTGTTATTTGTTAGGCTATTCGGTGTTGACCAGGCAAGGATGGGTTCCCTATTTGAGTCTTAGTTTCTTCCTCTCAATATAAGGAAGTTTTCCCTTGCCACTGTTGCCTGAGGCTTGCTCAAATGAAGCTTGGACTCAGATCTCTTTAAAAGCTGCTTAGTGATAATTGTTGTTAAAAGCGCCAAATTAATCTTAATTGATTTTAAATGAAATATAGTGACATTTTGCAATGAGGTTTGAAGTGAAGTTTAGGTGATGAAATGAGGAAAACAATGACCAGATTTAAATCCCATTAAGAACCTGAGGTAAATGTTTGGAGAACCACTAAAGGAGGTTTCTTTAAAAATATATTTTTAAAATATAGTGGTTTGAGGTGGTCAGACCAGAGAAGACCATAGGAGAACCCTCGAAAATACTGTTAGACAAGTATTTGTCAAGTATTGTCTTTTTTATGTACATCAGTCATCGTTACAAAACAGATTTAAACAAATCTCTGATTGCTAGTGTGTAACACATTTGGACCTATTACTATTATATACATGTAGCGGAAGTCTACTCTATACATAATACAGTAGGGGACATATCATCGCTGTCACTTTCAGACCTCACAGGAAAAATTTGAAGCCTTCTCAACTTTCAATAAAAGTCAATGTAAAAAGCTTTCATTCCAAGTCATTTTGGAGCATTTCTATTAGCCCATTCTTCAAAATTGCCAAAAATCAAGATCAAAAAGTTTTTTTTCTGGACAGCAACAATATGTATACCCCACACCCTGACACCATATAAAAACAATCCTGTGTGTGTACAAAGAAGCATCAGGCGTAGAGAGCACTATATGTATGCTGTGTGTGTGTGTTTTTAGGAACTGCTGAGCACCTTTTGTAGTTTCTCTAGAATTTTGAGAGGACTTTGGGGCCTGAGTGATCTGCGGTGAGGAGGATCATTGTGGTAAGAGTTTTTGCAGACTAAAGGCTATAAGAGTGGTGAAAAATGGCAAGCTTGGGGGGGTGAGGCTACTGCAGGATGGACAGAACACTGGCAGAAGAAGAGAGGCACTCAGTCCCCATATAGCTTTGACCTGTTTCACTGAGAGCCTCCAAATCTATTAAATCTTCCTCTGTCTCTGCCTCTACCATCTCTACCTCAACCTAATCCTGTAGGAGACTACTACCCTCTCCTTTATCTCCTCTCTCTTGCTCGCTCTCTTATTACTGCAGACTGAAACAATACGATTTGCTCTGTGTGCCTTATTTTGCCACAGTATCAGACATGTAGAGTCAATTATCAAAAATTCAAAACACCCAGGAGCAATATTTGAGAGAAGTTGCAGTATGGGGAAGTTTGATTCACATTTTAATGTTGATTTCACGTTCCCTCTGGACATACTCTTGAATGTATGTTTCGCACAGAAAACTTATTTTGTGTGTCATCTTCCTCTGCGTCCGGAGAGTCCATTTTTTTTCAGTTATTGCACTAGAGATCGGGGGAGACGGGCTCGGTGTCCAGAGGCAAAGAGGAGGAGACTGTCCAATGAGCCTCGTAATTGTGTTTACACACACACACACACACACACACAACCACAATGAACACGTTGAACCTGTTTTGCAGTTCTAGAACTATGTTATATCATCTATATGATACATATATACAATCAACCTGCTCTGGTTCATCATGGTTGTCAATGGTGGTGGTTCCCAACCCTAGTCCTGGAAGACTGCAGTGCTACCAACATACCTAATTAGCCCAGTTAATCAGCTAACTCCAGAACCCTGGGTTCAGAACCACTGGTCTATGGCATGGGTATACTGTATTGACCATATGAGTTGTACCATAGTACAAGTTGCCAGAATGGACAAGGATTGGGAACCACTGATCTATGACATGACTACAATGTACTGAGCCTATAAGTTGTTCCATAGCAACTTGGACAAGGGTTGGAAACCACTGGTCCATGGCATGGCTATACTGTACTGAGCCTATGAGTTGTTCCATTGCGGCTTGGACAAGGGTTGGGAACAACTAGAAGGATTCCTAGACAAGGGTTGAGAACCATTGGTCTATAGCGTGGCTACACTGTATATAGCCTATGAGTTGTTTCAAGGCTTGGGAACAGCGAGTCTATGGCATGGATAGACTGTATTCAGTCTATGAGTTGTTTCAAGGGTTAGGAACTGTTAGTCTATGGCATGAATAGACTGTGTCCTCAGAAAATAAGTCATTGCATAGCCATTTGCCAGGTTGGACAAGCTATAGAGAATGTTGACACAACTCCTTTTCAACTCATTAAAAAATTGACCTATAAAATCAATGGTGCACATTGGAGCACTGCAATGTTAAGTCACTGTATACCATGAAGGGCCAGCATGTGCAAACACAGGTAAAAGGTAAACTGTGTGTTGCCCTGCCTACTAATGGTGTAAGATTTAAGGGCGCCAAGCACATGCAGAGTGGGAAAATGGAAGTACTAGTCTTAATAAATTAATATTTTAATAAATTAAGACAGTGTTGCATACTACTAAGCAACAGGTGTTCTAAAAGAACACATTTGTGTGGATGGGACAATTCCCTGATTGTCTAATCTGTTGGGTTTTGCCTTAGTTTATATAACATACTAAAAGAGGCCTACAGCTATACCTTTACATTGTGTTTTTTAAAACTTTTGGCAAAGTGCTGCGGGTGAGAATGGAGGGTGCGTATGGTAATGCTTCCATGCTGAGTGTATAACCCAGGCTAGGCTCTGACAGCCTTTGATGAATGCTCCCCTCTACATTCTGTAGCATAAAAATGATTACACTGCTGCCCCTCATTCGGAGGTGATTATTCGCAGCGACAAAGTTAGATTTATTTTTCAAAGCCACTGCTTTTACACGAGGCCGCTGTAATCGCTGCAAGTAATGGATGAATATGAATGGATGTGCTGATATTACAGTGCAAGATTAATATGCTTATTGTTTAAAAATAGTGGCTTGAGTTGATGTGCCTGGTGATTAGTCAACATATTTATGATATTACTTCAGACATGCTGAAGATAAACAATGGTGGACCACCGTCCTCTAGTAATGTTTTAGTGTTAGGATCGCTCTGGTCCTGCAGAGTAGTGCCCAAGTTTCCCATCTTGAGTTTTGGTTTGTCTGCATTTGATTATTCAGCCCTAGCGCGTAACAGCCTGTGTCACATGTTCAGGCCAGACTAATTGAGACAGATGGGGTTTACAGCAGTAGGCTCACAGTGAGGCGAAACATCTGCCCAGAATATTAGTCTGAATTAAGCAGATTAACTGAAACATACTGCTCAAACACTGGAAACGTGCAACGAGTTTCCAGAATTCTTCAACGCAACCAGGTTTAGAGTAAAAGGTCATTTTAAAGGTGCTTAAGGAAGCATTTGTTGAGCATTTTAAGCTTAAACTTAAGCTTTTTTATGTATAACTAGTAAATCTGTGGCTTTGGTTGAGGCGATAATTGCTCATATGTGATCTTACAAGCCTGTTTACAACCCTGTTATTTTGCCTCAGAATGAGACATAGTGATTTTCCATAACCAATGTATAGGCTCTGTTTTTATTATGATATACGGCAGTATGTTGGGCTCTCAGAGCTGAATAGTGTTGCTGTCCTCTTGTGTCCTTTCAGTATTTCGTCTTGATAGCAAGCTAAAGAGATTCTAGCAAGGTTAGCTTTTAGCCTTGCCCCCACTCACTTCCCTGTTATATGAAAAATATATAATAATAATAAACTGGCGCTTTCTTCCGATGTGGATTAAGACTCGGGGTAGTCTAGTTTGGTTTTGAGCAAGCACATGCTGGAGAACAGAGATGATTGATAAAATGCCAGTGTTGGCTATTAGCCTAGCATAGATCCACATTTGCCTCTGTGGCTTTGCAGAGTTTGAGCTCTGGGTGGGGTGGGTGCAAGTAAATTTTGAGTGTTAATATAACGTCAAGACTATTAATGTCAGAAATCAGCTTTGTGGTTTTGGAATTGTTCCTTTTTTCAGCCCTGTTTCAGTTTTGACGGATTTCCATTTGAAAGAGGACACAAAAGCACAACAGTGTTTGAGGTTTTTAGTGTGTCAGTATACCGAACTCTCATTATTCGACTATGCCAAGGAAAATACAGTGTGATGTTTTAGAGCCCCTTTAAAGCTATTTCCTTTTACTGTGTTCTTTTACTATTGTTTATTGTCCCCTTTCTTATCAGCCCTAGCAAAGTAAGTCATTGCTGCTGAAACCAGCAACATAATTATCTCCATGTACTTCAATGGTGAACTCTATTGATCTCTATATCTGACGTCACTGTTGACTACAGCAAACACTTCCCTCTTCTGTATAAGCCTGGCCTTGCTGTTGTATTTGTCTGGGCTTTGCTCCAAAATTTCCATTAGAAATTTGGCCCAGGTGCCTAGCAATTAAACAAGTAGCGCAGAGCAGCCTACTCAGCCTGTTGGCTCGACTTCTTCGCTCATGCTCACTTTTATCACATGCGGCCACGTTACCTTTTTTGCCTTAAAACATGCTCCTCGGGTTACGTTCATTGGCCGTAAAAGCAAGAAATAAAGAGGAGAAAAACGTGGCTGTTGGCATTTTATATGCTTAAAAGACTTAAAATAGCAACCAGCAAGGTCAGAGCATACTGGTAAGTGAAGGAGAAGCACAAATATTTACGCTTTGAAGGAAATGACTTGCAGAAGCTGGGTGGGAAGGTGGAGAAGGCTTGGGAATAACACATTAGCTTAGGCGCTGCAACAAACGGACGACTTAGCCTCGAGACAGTATGTACTGAGAACGCTATAGCCTCAAATATAATGCAGTCACTTTTGATTGACATTTTTTTCAAATACACTTATCCAGCACTTTACTGGGAATGCCTGCACACCTACACATTTATGCAGTTATCCAGTCAGCCAACCATGTGGCACCAGTGCAGTGCATTAAAATCATGCAGATTTGGGGAGATATGTTCACATCAACTATTAGAATGAAGGAAAATGTGATCTCCATGATTCTGAGTGTGGCATGTCTGTTGGTGTCAGAAGCTGGATTGCTGTTTGAGTAGATCTAGAACTGCTAATCTCCTGGGATTCAGTCAGCACAACAGTCTCTAGAGTTTTCTCAGAATGAGATAATTAAGATAATTAAGAAAAAAAATAAAACATACAGTGGACAGAAATGTCATGCTGATAAGAGAGGTCAATAGAGCATTGCCAGGGCAAGACTACTGTGACTCAGATAACCACACTGTATGACTATGTACAACTATGCAGAAAGGCATCTCAGAATCAGCAACATGTCAAACCTTCTGCCTAAATCTAAAGTCCATTTCAGCCCTGAATTTATGAAAAAGTGAACCTCAGACAATCTTCCAGGTTGACAAAGGTCCTTAGTTCATGTCCACTGCTCCATCAGAAAACCTAATCAGAAAGTCATTTTCCTTCCATAATCTGCTATTGAAAGTGAAGAAAGAATCGCTGATTTGTATACCAAACAAAGAAAGCAGACTGGCACATAAATTACCATGAGCACCTTGACAATCCACACAAGGCTATTTTGTCTTTGCATCCTGTTAGCAAGGAAAGTGTGTTGAGAGAGAGCAAAGTAGAACTAGAATAAGAGAAAGAGGGATTTATGCCATGAGAATTCTCAAAGAGCATTTCTAAGACTAATTCATTGAGGGTTTTAGTATTGTGACCTCGACTGCAAGAGCTAAAAGATGGTATGGGTGAACCAGTTTGGAAGACAACAAATGTGTAATGTTGGCATCCTATTTATCATAGCAGATTTTGTATAAAAAAGGTAGTACGCCACTGACAGCAGCATGAAGCCATGTAAACAGTGGTCATGGTGATTAGTTTAAAAGTGGTATTGGCTATTGTTTCATTTTAAAATATTTTCAGCACAGTTTCTAATAACGTGTTTTTATTGACATTCATTGGAGATTTGTTGCATATAAACAACAGCACTACCACTGCTACCAATGGCAAAGTTGGGAATATTGAACTGTTGACTATTGTGTAACATAGCCACTTTGTTGCTTTGCCACTAAAAAAAAAACAAAAAAACATGTAATTCCTAATGTGGTGTTTGCCATTGTCGTCATCGACTACGCTAGATGATAGATGCAGGCCTTCTTAGTTGATGTGCCTTCTTAGTCTGATGCTAAACCATTAATTCATGTGGCCAGAGCTCCAGGTTGGCCAGTACTCTACATTTTACTTTTTGCCGTACCAGGACTTTTTTTTACGTACTTCTTGCATGCTGCCAGTGCTCTTTTTCCTCCCTTTTCATATCAGGTCATGGGCAATTCATAAGGACTCTATATACACTGTGACTATACCTATGCATAAAAAAGAGCCATTTGTCTAGATATTCATGCTGATTTCATTTTAGTGTTTGCTTTTACATTCGATGTGCAAATATTTACAGCTAAAAGTCCCACCCTTCTTGTCTGCACTATTGGTCTGTATGTACCTGCATCTACATCAACCATTGGTGAAACTGGTTACCAGAGAGAGAGAGAGAGAGAGAGAAGAATGACTGCAACCAAAAAAACAAAACAAAAAAAACAAACTAACTAAAAGCCAAAGTTTAAAAAAAGAAAAGTAAATGGTCTCATCTCAGGGTGTACAGTGGCATGGTAAATTAAATCCAACACTGTTCTCGTTTTCCATTACATAGTATCTTATATCTGCTCAATATCATTTATTTTACTCAAATCTTGCATAAAGGGAGTGTCTTGCAACGTTGGATTATTGTCTTCTGGAATAATCTGGTAAAAAAACTGTTTTTTTGTTTGTTTTTTTCATATCGTACTGCATATCGCAGAACAGAATGTCACAATGTCAGTTTTTATTCCTAGTATTGGGCAGCCCTACAAAATAAACTGCATGGGGCACTATGTAGTGCTCACCTGTTCACTTTCTCTCAACAAGTCTTGTACAAAACAAAGGTAAATTAAATAAGCGTCCCAATACTTTTCCCCCAATTCAAGCACTAATTAGCACTATAGAAAGTCGTTTTGAATACACTTGTAAAATTAATAAAAAAGCATAGTCCAGAATCATTTAAACATTCTTCTCTTCCATATTACAGTGAATGCATTGCAAAATATTAGTTTGAATAATCTGCAGAACTAGGCACCAGTCTTAAGCCAGTATTTGATTATAATAAAAGGAAAATCTGAGCTCATCCCAACATCCTGCATCCACAGCATGGTGTGGATGACTGTGAGAGAGAAAGTGACTGAATATAGTAATGGACAGAAAACATGGAAATATACATGCAATGAAATAAATAAAAAAAGGCTTGTGTTATGGTGGCCTCCTTTTATACCGAACGCTGCATTTGAGAGAGGAAGAGATGAGGATGGAGAAGGATGAGAAAGGATGAGGGGAAGAGGAATGGCATGGAAAAAGCATTTCGTATCTTTCTCTATCTGTGACACCGAGGGAGAGCGAGATTAGGAGAATTGCGATGAGAAAGGGGCTTCCCAGAAAGAGTGCAGCAAAGCAGTGTGTTCTGCACTGTTTTTACTTCTCTGTCACAAAACCGAGAGGGGGAGAGAGGCTGAGAGTGGACGAAGGAGAAGGTGAGAGGAACGCTCATGTATGGAAGAGCAATGGAGAGATTAGAGGAATATAGAAAAAACATAGTAAGAGTCTAAGAATGCAGGCGAGTGCGTACAGTGTGTGAAGGGGAAAGACAAGATGAAATGAAACACTGTGTGTGTGTATGTGTGTGTCAGAGAGTGTGCGTGTGTGTGTTTTTTCCAAACCACATGACTGTCCGTTAGCAGCTGGGCCTCAGGAGATTAAACGGAGTGCTGAGACTGCAGCCAGCAATGATTAGCGGGCTGCAGCCAGGCCTACTAATCAATCTCAGCACCACGCAATTTCCTCCCCCCGATTGCAGCTTTGATCAGAGGGCAGACGGAGAGCGGGCGGCTGAAGGCGTAATGGAGTTTCACACTAACCCCGCCGGAGAGACCGTCTGGGAACGAGCAGCCGAATGGAGGCTGCAGAGTGTGTGGAGCAATGAAGAGAGCAGGGAATGTGTGTGTGTGTGCACACTGAAAGTGAAATTATTTTTGGTGCTATCTAGAACTGTTTTAATACGGAATCATATGAAGCAGGTTCTGCTTAACTGAGAGCTATCTAAAGAATGAGTTAGGCATTCAAATGGGGCTTTGAACTGTCCTTATTCTATGGTATACAGACTATGTCCAAATGTTTGTGGATACTCCTCCAAATTAATGCAATCAACTACTTTAAGTTGCACTTATTGCTGACATAGATGTGCAAATGCGCACACACAGCTTGTCCAGTCCCTGTAGAGAAGTACAGCTAGTAGAATAGGACTCTCTAGAGCAGATCAAGATGAACATATTGACACCATGCTTAATGCCAGACGTAAAGCATTGAGCAGTAGGACTGTTCTCTGGAATGATGGTGCTCCATTTGATACTTTTGGGATGACTTTGGCATGAGGTGTAGTGGTGATCATTAACCTGATCTTGTCCTTGAATGCAATCAAATCTTCACAGTAATGCTTTGAAATCTAGTCGAAGGCCCCTCTGGACAGTAGACACAGTTGCTTCAACAAACGCATGATAAATACTTTTTTTAATACCCTTGATTTCAGTAGAAACAATGAATGAGCAGGTGTCCCAATACTTTTGTCCATGCGTTGTATAACCAGTGTTGTTAATAAAGAACCCCGGTGTGCACTTTCCATCTACACACACTTTTGAGGTTTACCCTTACTGACTGTGGCCCATCTGCTGCCGCACAATTTATCAACTGCCCTCTACACCATCCATCAAATAAATGGGATGACTGCTACTGACAAATAATATCTGGTCAATGTGTGGTCCTGTGGTGGTGTATGTGGTCCTACTGTGATTCTAGGCTGATGTCAATTTTTATGCACATATTGGGGATGTTTTTGTCTACCCCTACAGTGATATTATGTGTTCCTAATGATCTGACCAATGAGTGTGAGCACAAGGTAGATGCAGCACAGTATACAGTACTGCCAAAACACCCATTATGTGCAAGTTCTCCATATTCTGGAGATGTCTCTGAGAAGATTAGTCATAGGATCACCTATCACATAAGAAGTAAGACAAGGCCAAAGACAAGAAGTGAATATCATTGGTTGATTAACAGATACCCAAAAACCATGCAAGACCTGGTCAACCACAAAGACTGTCCTAATCTCCTCCTAAAGAGAGGAGAACATCAAGCTTCACATTAATTTCATATCTGAAGAAGTTTCTGTCCATCTTTCTAAGAAGATAACTCAAAGCCGTAAAAAGGTTGAAAGCCGTGAAAGGTTGTGAAGCTGATGAAAAAGCTCTTATCTGAGAAAAGAAAACACAAACAACGGACTGGCCTCCCCAGAGTTCAGAGCCCAACTAATAGAATAAGTAGTTCATCCAAAGTCAACACAAAATGTCATATTTAATAACTACTGCAGACTCAGAATTATTAAAACCTTTCATGACAAGTGTCTTCCGTACTTAGTAGAGAACCCTTTGTTATGGCCTGCTGCATACGTGAAGCATAGCCAGACACCAACATCTGGCAGCGTTCCTGAGAAACCTTAACCCATTCCACATGGATAATGGCTTTCAGATCACTAATATTGTTAGGTTTGTGCGCTGCAACCGCCTTGTTCAAATCCTACCAAATATTTCCCATGTGTTTGAAGTCAGGAAACCAGAATCTTCCAGGACAACTTCTGAAACCAAGCTTTGGTGGATTTTGAGGTATGCTTTGGATCATTGTCCTGTTGGAAGGTCCAATGATGCCCAAGCTCTTGCTTCCTCACAGAAGGAATGATGTTTCCATATTGCCCTGCACATGCAGCAGGTTTCCTTGTCCAAATTGGAGCCAGCTTGAGCTTTTGGATCAGTATAGGTCTACGGGCAAACCTCAGTGCCTGCTGCCACCAAATCTTGCTGCAGGTCTTTTGCACTCACTCAAGGGTCTTAGACTACATGCCTCCTCAGGAATCTGGTGGCAGCCAGTAATGGCTTCCTCTTGCTGCCACATCCAGGTAGTGTAAGCAGTGTTCCTTGAACTTTGAACTTATGAACTTGTAGTGCTCTCTTTTTGTATCTTTTTCCTTGGTTGTGCAAGGCAGTGATCTCTTCTCTGAACTTTCTGGTCCCCTAGCCAGTCCAGATTTTTGGTATGTGTTATCTTAAGCACACCTGATGCAACTAATGAAGCCCTCAATTTGCCACCTAATTTTCATTTTTTTCTGATTTTAAAAAAGCTAAATAAATGGACAGTCTCCAACTTTTGTACAGAACTGTATAAGTGTGTATTTGACTGTGTGTATCTTCTAGCTTAGCCTAGCCCTAATAAGGCCAGCTAATATGAGTGATGTTCAGCAGCTGCAAGTGACAGTACCCCAATATCTTGTCAGCAATTTATCCCTATCAGAGCAAGACATATTGATCACAAGCAGTGAACACACTGATGGAACCTCATAATGGACCATAATGAGGTAGCCTAAGACCAGCTTTTCTGGTCTTAAGGATTTGGGATAGAGAAGATGGCGCTAAAGCAGTGCAAATGTGCTCAGAGCTGTCTCAAATACTGAATCTGCACCACACTCAAACACAATGCCCTCACACGATCTTTATAAAATATGATTAGTCATGTTTGTTGGGGACAGCATGCTCCACTTTAATTGTTGTTTGACTAATGAAATAGGAAGCATGGCCTTTCACTGTTAGCAGGTAACTCAATAGAGTTGTTGACATTTTTATATTTAAAACTGTTATTGAATTACCTGGGGGCGAGAGGAAGGCAAAAGGAGAACGAGCGAGAGAATGTTTCCTCTCTCCCATGTTTAATGTAATTATGTGATTAATGCAAGCAGCATGGCGTCCCAGTGGCTGAGAGATGCTGCTTCCCTCAGCATGCACTATGAGATTATATTGACTCCCTCTTCCTCTCCCGCACTACATTACCCAGAATTATCCATTTATTGATGCTGTTACTGTCTGCAGTGTATTCACAACACGTGTTATTAAAGCATGGCAAGAAATTTAAATATTGTTGTGTTGGAGACAGACAGAGAGACAAAGAGATGGAGAGGGAGAGACGCAGGCGTCGTTTAATCACATTTGCTGGCTTTCATATCGCAAAACAGAATGATGCGTCATCGCTTGGAGTCAAGAGGTCAGCTCATACTTTCCCGATAACAGCAAGTGAATTCATAACTGTCCGTAAACATGAATCCGGAACCACTGGATAACACAAATGCAGCCATATGGAGAGCCGTGTTATTGTTTTGCATTAAAACAGGTGGCAAAGCAATGTTATTTTTCACAAACATTTGAAAAAATTGATCAAAACTATGAAAAGACTTACAGTACCAAAAGGTTGGACACACCTGCTTGAATGTGTGCTGATCATCTTAAAAACATTTGGTCCGAATTGTACGTTGAACTGAAAGGAGATTATTTGGTCAAATGGGCTATTAATTTTTTGGTGCAGTTACATGGTTTGAGAGGTATTTTTGCCTTCACACATGGACATTGCCTCAGTCCTACAACTGAATCTTTTATAATTCATTGGAGCATCACAATGATTTTGCAACTGTTAATTTAGGGCACAAATGCTACATGATGTTAAATAATGACCTGCCAGTTTAGCAGCTTACTGTAAATGTTTCTGTACATGTGGACCTTGCTATCAGCATAAGATAATATGGGACTGTAAGAGAGGTAGAGCTAAAAAAAATCTTGGGGCTGGAAAACTTGGCCTCTTTTGCTTTGTAGTATAAGGCCAGCCCACCACAGGGTGATGGTGAGTTGCAAAAACTTTGTAGTGAACACATGAACTAGGTCAAGATGGAATTTATAGGACATTAGATTGGGTGGAGGAGGGGCTACATTGCTTCCTTTTCTCAAAATTCATTTAGTTAAGTGACTAGTGGCCATGTTATTCATTCAAGTCATTTTGGAATTGGAAATGGTCAAACTTTGTCAATTAAAGCATCATTGTTTATATGCCTGCCTCAAAAACTGTTTATCCATAAAACAGTATGCAGAGAGGTGGTTAGTGCTTAGTGATATTTGGAGGTGGGGATTAGTAAAGATGAATTTTGGCTATAAACGGCAGAATGCACTGCTTCATTGACATAGTCAACCCACTAACCCACTACGACTGATATAGTAGAATATACAGAATAGCTTTCACCACTGTAAAGCTACTCAATTAGAAAAAATATGCTACTGGGATGCTATCACCATGCTACTGGAAAATGAGAGGGGCTACTGCCCCAAACATTTCACAGCATGGCTGTTTACCCAAAGCCTTTTTGTTTACCACAGATGACTGACCTATTGGTTATTCAGTGTCAAGCAATGCTGGACAATTCACAACCTGTTTATGACAGTGTGTACCGTACACCAGGGAACTTGACATTTATGAGAGGAAATATGTTTGCGTAGATTGGATTTTGACCCCAGCCACCAAAGATATAACCTCAGTTTTCTCACAGTGACATGAGAGTACAGCAGTAAAGTGACTGGCTATATGTTAGCAGGCTTTATTTCTCATATTTACAGGCTCCGAGTGCGAGCGTAAGGGGCTGATAGGGGAGCATCCGCAGCAGAGAGCAACAGAAGACTGCTCTATAACAACTAAGCCTGGGGATTCAAGCCAGTTAGGCCCAGTGCCAAGCCTAGTCTGGAGAAGCACTGTGCTGCAACCAGATTAGCAAGATCGAGCTGAGCCCCTGCAGCCAAAATCAAGTCTATCAACAAAACTCCAGCAAACATATTCTGGCATGAACTTGCAAAAATATGGGAAAAAAGAGAGAGAGAATGAGGATCATTACTATCTCTTGGATAATGTGGCTGTTTTGTTTTTGTTGTTGTTTATTTCTCTCTCTGCGAGGAATTATCGTGGACATTCGTTACACACACTGTTTAAGGCTGGGAGTTGATGCCAGCCTTCCGGCATCACCATCCATCTTAGTTTTAAAAAAGTTTTTTTTCTTTTTTTTTTTTTTTTTGTAATTTGGGGTTTAAGAAGCCTTGTTTATGGATGGAGGACTGGAAAAAAGAGAGGAAGAAAAAAAGTGGTGATTAGAATGAGGTATGATAACAGCTTCTACGCAGAAGAAGGCGGAAAACAGAGAAAGGGTTAGAGTTAAGATCCTGCGACTGATAAAATGGAGCAAAGTGTAAGGAGAAACAGATGGATAAAGAAATGGAACATGTAACAAAAAGGGTGAGATTGAGAGGAAAGAAGACAAATAGAAAGAGTGATGGAGTGAGAGGGAGCGGAGGAGAGTGGCGCTTTGAGTGCATGTGCTGGCAGATGGTGCTCACAGAAGCGTGATCATTTGGCATTTGTTCGCCAAAGTGCTCATGGGGAAAGAGAGAGAGAAAGAAAGGGAGAGAATGGTAGTACAGTACTGATATGTCTCTCTCTCTCTCTTTTTCTCTCTCGCTCTGATTTTCTCTCACACATGGGGGCACCACTAGCTGGTATGTTACCTTATAATTCACAGCCTCTTTATTTGATGTGTGCCCCCCTGGCAGATGCCCCAGTCAGACATCACATGTGCAGCTTGGCATGTCAGTCCAATCTACTGCAAATCAAGTCAAATGCTAAAACCATGGCTAACCTTCATAATCGCTCAAAGTGTTGCTCCATCAACTGCATAATGTCTTCAGAAGCTTCATTTGCTCAAAAGTCTTGAAAAAAAAGCGTATGATTCAGTGGCCCGCAGAGTCATAACACAACAGAAGTTGTCCTTCTTAAGCGCCTTCACACCACCGCTATTTGTCTACTTGTAGTTGCATCTACATCAACCATTGGTCAAACTGCTTGCCATCCTTACAAGCAGTTGTTCTTAATGTTGTGGTAGAAGGTTGGGATGAAAATGTGTGTATGTATATATGTGTATGTATATATTTAAATCCTTACTACCTTCACACATACACATTGCCATGGTCCAACAATTTGGGCCTACTTGACGCCCCCCAGCCACAACATCTAAACAATAATGAACGCCCATGTGCCCCCAGTGCCCACTCTTTTAGAAAACCAAAAATGGTCACC
This sequence comes from Salminus brasiliensis, assembly GCF_030463535.1. Classification (NCBI taxonomy): domain Eukaryota; kingdom Metazoa; phylum Chordata; class Actinopteri; order Characiformes; family Bryconidae; genus Salminus; species Salminus brasiliensis. The sequence goes on from NC_132886.1 coordinate 17,006,692, forward strand.
CGAGGTTAAAGACATGTAAAGCCTTATTTAGTCTGTATACGTTTTGCATGGAGAGGTGGAGAAGTGTAAGTTTACTACATGGCGTCTTTATAAGTAATGTCTGATTACTACTGATGTATGTTAAGATGTCCGACTAACATCTTAACATAACATCTTATAACCCACTTATAACCCAAGCTCTGGTAGTAATTTTATAATCCTACCTCCCCATGTAAAACTAGCCCTGTCTCAATGACACTTTAAGAAAGCACAACCGAAATGAGCAGTCTTACATTTTTCCAGTCGTTCCAAATAGCATAACTTTCCGTAATTGCTAAGCTAGTCAAGATATCTTACTGTTGCTAATAATACAAGGGTAAAGGCATGCAAGAGTGATTTGAATATTTACATTTAAGGCATTTAGTAGACACTCTTATCCAGAGTTACTTACAAAAGTGCTTTGTTATTTACTCAAGAATAACCTCAGCTAGTTAGAATAGACTAATAATTCAAAGATACCTTTAAGCTTAGATAATACTAAACACAAGTCAGTAAGGTGACCACTCTGCTATTCGCCCAAGTATTCTCGGAAGAGGTGAGTCTTCAGTCTGCTTTTGAAGACAGCAAGCGGCTCTGCTGTTCGGACACCCAGGGAAAGTTCGTTCCACCACCCTGGTGCCAGGACAGAAAAAAGCCTGGACGCTTGAATATAGTTTGCTGGTTAGGAAGCCAAAGCATAAATTAAAATTACAAAACAAATGATAAATAACAGTAAAATGAAAACATTAATCAAGCAATTGTAGAGGTACTCAGAAATAAATATAGCAAACATTAAGTGACCATTTAACAGGCTACCATGAACCAGATAAAACAGTAACACTGCATTTAAGGTTACGTGCAGAGCAGCAGTGATTCAGGGCTCTACAGCAATGTTGTTACTGTTGAAAAAATATATTCCAGTATATTTCAGGGAAAGCTTTTACAATAAGTTTTTTTGTGTCATTGTTTAAGTAATTTGACAATTTCTACTGTCTCTTTTACCCTAAACAACTCATGAATAAAATCATGACAATCCTTAAATCAGGATCATCAGAGTCTCAATGCTGAGCAAACCTTCCTTTTGCAATTGTCAGTTGGAATAAAGATCAATTACTAGCTAATACCTTATTAACATTTGCACAAATGAGATTAACTTCAGAGTACTGTTTGATGAAAATGTGTTTGTACTGTATTATTTGAAGATGTTCAGGTATTTTCCTTTGTGCTGATACATTGGGGATGAACTCTTTGTTCTTCATTGTGCTTGAAACTGTTGTGTCTTAATGTTAATGTTGTGTTATTTAATACTCTTTTCACACAACTATACACTATATTGACAAAAATATTTAGACACCTGCTCATTCATTGCTTCTACAGAAATCAAGGGTATTAAAAGAGGTGTATTCTGCTTTTGTTGGAATAACTGTCTCTACTGTCCCTTAACATGTGTGTTTGTGAGGTCAGCCCACCCACCTAATCCCCAACTTATCCCAAAGGAGCACCATCCTTACAATTCCAGAGAGCACAGTTCCACTGCTTTACAGCTCAATGTTGGGGGTTTTATACCCCTCTAGGCCACACCTGGTATTAGGTATAGTGCCAATAGATATGGTATAATGTTCATCTGTTTCAGAGAGTCCTATTTTATTGGCAATACTTCTCTACAGGGACCAGACAAGCTGTGTGTGTGTATTTGAACATCTGTGTCAGCAATAGGTTCAACTTACAGTAGCTAAAAGCATTCATTAGAGGGGAGGTCCACAAACATTTGGACATATAGTGTATCTACAAAAAATGGAAAAATCTACATTATTGTACGACATAGGACAGACTTTATTCATTAAGTTAAATAGCTTTAATGTCATTATACTCATACAGTACAGTGAAATATGTCTCCTTACATATCCCAGCTTAGAAAGATATGGTCAGAGTGCAGGGTCAGCCAGGCTGTGATGCTCCTAGAGCAGAGAGGTTTGAGTACCTTGCTCAAGGGCCCAACAGTGGCAGCTTAAGAGACCTGGGTATCAAACCCACCTCCCTGTGACCAGGGTTTTTAATTTTAGTCGCTTCACATGGAAATGTAATCCATTTGTTAACTAGTAGATTTCAATTCTCTAAGCAGAACTCCTGAAGGTTAATCTGATGTCTACCAGAGTGCTAGTATCATGTTCTGAATGGAAGGCAACTGGCTCCGGTGTTTTTAGTTGCGTTCCATGTGCTGATGGAGTCACACACCTGCTTCAGAGACTTGTGTGTCTCTCTGGCCAGCAGCGTGTGAATGCCTCTGCACTGCGTGGACTATAGGGGAGTTATTAAGAGTGCTCTTTAAAGAGAGGATGAACACGGCCACTGCTGGGTCTGAAATATTACTGAAATACAGAGAGTCGACAACGCATTAGCTACAGCGTTTGCCAGGGCTGTAGGGGTGCTGCAGCTTGAAATGATGGCTAATAATGCAAGGAGCTGTAATGGTTGGGTGTCGGTGCATGGAGGAGATGAAATGAGCAAAGGAAGGTGTGTATGTCTGCTTGGTAATGCATAGTGTGTGTGTGTGTGTGTGTTTTAAAGATCTGTGTTTCTAATAGTACTGGGTATCTATGCTGGTGTTGATTTAGTATTAGTGAAATTGATGGATCACAGATTACAGTTTCACTTACACACTGAATGTACTGACAAATTTAATTTATTTAATTTTAATTTAATTGTTCTTTATATTGCCAATTCAAATATGAAATACAAACATTTAGATTAAAACTGATTGAATATATTTATTTTATTCCAAAGAAAATTGCATTTTAAAGGGTCCCCAAAATGTCAAACTGTATTTACCTTGGTATAGTTAAATAAGGAGAGTTTGGGACATAGTACTGACATACCATGAACCTCAAACACTGTTGGGTGCATCTTTAAAAGAAAATCCAGCATATCTAAAACACAGCTGGATTATGGGCCAATCCTAGCTGTGTTTAGCTGTTGCATAACATTCTTGACCCAGCTAACTAGTCAAAGCTAGCAAAATGGTAATATGTGACAGACACTTTCTGAAGAATATGGTGTTAAAACCAGAGAACAACGCATCCCCACCAGTCTCTGCAAACTGGACCACCTCAGCTAACTACTAAACTGCAGCGAAACAGACATCAGAAGGGAAACTACTGGCTTAATTCTTTACCGGTAGACTTGAGAATGGCAAACCCAGGTAAGTGAGTAGGTGACAATGCTCATAGGCTACAATCTTTTCAGCTTGCTAACAGCACATGGCCCTGAGACGACACAACAAGAGGACAGCAACATTATCCAGTGAGACTAATGTTTACAATAGTGCTTCACTGTTTATTCAGAAAATACCCTTAGCTAGTTTGTATTGGCTAGGATTCAAAAGATACCTTTAAACTTAGATGCTACTAAATACAAAAGTCAGGATGGAGACCACAATACTCACCATACACTACACTTCACTCAAGAGATGGGCCTTTAGTCAGCGATTGAAGACAGCAAGGGACTCTGCTGTTCGGACACCCAGGGGAAGTTCGTTCCACCACTTCGGTGCCAGGACAGAAAAAGCTTAAATGCATTCTATGGTTCCTTTATGAAAGCCAAATCTGGCCACTACTCTCCTTTATGTGATTAAATAAAAAATATCTATCTGGTTATCATTTATGAAAAAAGCAAAACGTAGAGTACCAGTATACAAGCTGTATAAGCTCATTAACTTTAATGCTGATTTGAATATCAACTAATCTGTATTCATTTGCCATTGTTCTTCTGACTATTTAAACCTTAATCTATGCAGAAAATGATTGACTTGTGTCTCTACGCACGTGCATAAAGAAAGGAAAAGAGAGAGATCGTCAGAAGAATACCAGACCTGAAGGGCTTTTATTGCTGCAGGCCTTGCTAAAATCCTTTCATCAAGTGGTCATGACCGAGCCATGACAGAGCCTCGGAGTCTTACGTCTAATCAGCTACAAAGGTTCCGGCTCTTTTTTGCATACAGTATGCACTCGTTTGTTCCCCCATACTCCCCTCTATCTGAATGCCCTTAAGTCTCAGCGGTGAGGTCATATCATGGGAAAAGGTTGTCCTCTAGGCTACAATTAGTCTTTCTTAACATGGAGAATCAGACGAACAAGAGGCCCGGCTTCTAAGATGACAATTGGGGTATAAGAGCATATTTTTTGTGGGTTGTTTTGGCGAAGCTAGTGAAGCTTAATGGCTAATTGTTAGCCACTAAATTCAACTATAGAGTACTGCCCTCCGGCTAAAACAAAAGCAGAAAAAAACATATGGCACAAACAAGGAAGTATAAAGCAGAAAAGGAGACTCTGATTTTTTTTAAAGAGAAATCTTGAAGCTGATTGCTACTAAAATATTTCAATATATAAAACTGAAGCACAGCTTTTAGGTTATATGTTTTGAATTGTCTTGAAAAGCAGCCATCATATCTTGTTAATTCCATTCCCAAGAACAAACGTGCAAGTTGGAGAGTTTTGGGAATGCTCCCAAAATTCTCATTCAGAGGAGTTAATCCTTGTTAATAGGTTTGTTTAAATTGAATGAAAAAAGAGAGTAACTCACAAAAATGAATCAGGGAAATGATTAATGTGCTGCTTAGTATTAATTGAATGGATAAATGAGTGCACAACTACACACCTAATTCCTGCATAAAATATTATACTTCCTTCCCAAGTGCTTGCTTTCACTTGAATAATTCCTGGGGTTTGAATTATTTCTGTGAGTTTTACATCCGTGTTAATTAGAACGGAACACGTAGCGCTGTGAAAGGATTTAACTGAACTTTTACTATACATTTATTGAGATTAACTCCAAGCTAAGGAACAATGTGGAATCTGTATTACTGAGCATAAACCTCCACACATCACTGCAGGATCAATATGCTTTTAGGCTCAATCACTATAAAGTCAGCGTAAAAAAACGTTAAGGACGTTTTGGAACGAAGATGGCCTTTTAGATTAGCTGTTCAAGTCTAAAACCTGCTCATGAGCAGCTCGAGTTCAACACACAAGGCTGACTTCCCATGCCAAATGAAACTGCTTTCTGAAAGCATTTTATACAGCCTTTTTTTTTTGTTTAAATTTTACAGTACATTTTTAGGATTAACCTCCAGCAAGTGAACACTGTGGAATCTGTATTATTGATCAACCCAGCACCTGCAGTTTTAATGTGCTTTTAGGCCACATCATTATAGAGTCAGTCTACAATATCAAGGACTGTTTCAAATGACTTCTAAGATTAACTAAAGCTCAGACATTTGTAACCCAACTGTTCAGTTCCTAGCCTGAAACACTGAATATGGGAAGAGTGAAACCTTTGAATGTGTCCAAATTCATGCAGACACCAAATGCATGCAGACACCTCCTATTTACTGAATTTAGTTCATTTAAGGTGAACCCAATGCTGATGCTGAATTCAAGCAGCTTTTATAATCTCCATGGAAAGCAAAAACCAATAGAATAGGATGCTCCTCAGCAGCTGTTCACGAAACATACACAAAGCCAAATGTTTGCTAGAGGGGTAAAAAAAAAAAACTTTAGTACTGGTCTGTGGTAGTAAAGAAGCTCCATCCAAAACTTTTGGGGTGAGTCAAAATGGTCTTTGTGATTCAGAACTCATCAGGAACATCAGTACCTGACCTCACTTATGCACTTGTGTCTGCCCAGCTGACCACCAACATCGGCAGACAATACAGTGTCCAATATGTGTCCAAAAGTTTCTAATGAATGCATTCAGCTACTTTACTTTTGCACCCATTACCCAAATGCACACACACAGCTTGTCTAGTTCCTGTAGCACCCTGATAAATAGTGGGTCAAGCCAAACCGTACTTGATTGCTCGAAGGGCTCTTGGTATGGATCAAGTTTTGACCATTGCAATCAAATAGGCTGCTACTGGAAGCCAGTAAAGAATGCAGTGAAGCCATTGACAATTAGAAGCTATGAGATTATAGCTATGTCAAATTGACGTCCTGTTCCTTCTGGGTTAATGCAATCAGATTCTCACAGCAATGTTCTGACATCTAATGTGCCTTCTTAGAAGATCTGTCAAGAAACAGTAAAACTGGAAAGTCATGACACAAGGCTGACTTCAATGAAACCATCTTCTCATGGAGTTTCACACAGTCTTCAAGTTCACTCCCTCTATCTCTTTTTTTTCTCTCTCCGACAGTTTTCGCCTCTTCGCAGCTCTGACAGCTTGAGTGTTGTGTGTGTGAGCCACGGGAGTGTATCCCACCATGGTGCCAGCCAGGCGCAGGCTTCCGGGAAGCAGCCTTGTCAGAGTAGAGCCTCGGAGCGCCGCTGACACGATGACATTCCTGAACTAGGAGGGCCATGGAGCATCTGTGACAGAGAGGAACCAGAGTGGGAATTTGGCCAGAACAGAGGAGGTGACGTATCCATGCACTTAAGGATAAGGGTCAGAAGGGCTTGAGAACAAACACGGACGCACACATACACACACAGGCGACAGAAGCTGTGGGAGGTGGGATGTGGGTGGGTTTTTGGCTCCGGTGCCAGCAGCAGCAGATGCCAGGGGTATTGGGCACAGACAGAAGGCACTTGGTAATGCTCTCCAATTCAGCCATTGTAAATATTTGACTGGACCTCCCTCCATGAGTCCAACCAGTGGAGCAAACAAAACTGTCCGCTCCTGTGGATTGGGAGAGCCACAACTGACTTCATTTGTAAGTTATTATCAAGGTTGATCCTTTTTGCTTACAGCATAGATTGCCACATCAACTTCATGGATGATATCTCATTCATTTGCGTGTTGGATCTAATGGGCAGAGAGGTTGACTAAGAGAGAGTGGTTGTAGTAATAGTAACATGGTGGTTTGTATTAATAGGGGTCTAATGTTAGGAGACTTGTAATAGAAGGCCTGAAGAAGGGAGGATGAAAATAGAGATTTTATGGCTATATATACATGCAGTGCAATTGATTTAGGCAGTTGTGAAGACCAGGATAAATATATTTAGGATAAATTCAAATGACATTCATACAGAAAGTGGTTTTATGTAAATGTGTTCATTAAACCATCTCCATCAAAGCTCTCCTCCTGGGGGTCTAGTATTATTTATAGTTATTATCCAACACCTGGTTTAGTAATCAGTGCTTGATGATGATAAATCAGGTGAGCTGGTGATGGAATTGAACAAATCCATACTTTGGCTCAACTGCTTTCTCCAAAATGAACAATTCTTTTTATTTTCACTGTATTTATGTTTACCTTCATCTGTTGTAGTGTGATCTGGAGCTTTGCAAGGGGAAAGTAAAAAGTGTGCTTAGGTGCCTAAGATCTCTGCACAGTTCTGTTTTTTTCTAAAAATATATATTTTTTGGCCCTTAAAATAAATATTAACTATATAAACTATATAAAGTATTATGTTATTGTAATGTACCCTCAAATCAATCATACTGGTTATTACTGTGTACTGTGCATACCTCAACCTATCACAATTCCAGAGGTGCAAAATCGCAAGGGAAAAGTCATTATCACCTTAGTTTGACTGTCAATAACATTAAATCATTTAAACAGCATATCATTATCCCTGCTAGTTATGCCTAATTAAAATGATGAATATTGGATGCTGCTAGTTGAAATTCTAGAACATTAACTGGCAGAAAACAGATACAGCTCCATAATTCATCAGACCAAATTGAGCAATGGATATATTATTGGAATGCTAGAACAAAATAAATGCTGTATATAAGTCCATCAGCAAATGTTAAAAGTGTTTCTAGTTCTTTGACTTCAATTTCCTAAACATGAAAAAGTGAGGCTTCAGTAGCAGACCATTTGTTGCAGCCTATCCAGTCAAATGCACAGATACTAGATATACTAGAACTAGATATCAGGTCAGAAATTTATTTTACTGTCTGATTTCATGATTGTGTAGTTCCATTACTGATGTAATAAAACATAAAAAAAATCCTAAACAAAATCATTTTAAACTAACCTACCCAAAAAATAATTTTCATTCTTCTGTCTTTCTCCTTTTTTTGCCATTAGCCATACACTTAAAATGTTCCCTTATTTTATTAGTGGCCTGGACTAACCATTATAGGCTAAGTATTTAAAAAGCAACTGCTGTCACTGTTTATGTATGCTTTCATGTCTTTGTTGGCATGAATGTTTACGTTACTGGACCTCGGCAGATATTAGTTAAATACCCAGTCACAGAAACTAGCTAATTACAAACAGCTACCCAAAGTATCTTATCTTATAAAGATAAAAAAATAATAATAATAATCTTGTTTAGGTAAGGTTGGGTCTGCTTATTTATGAAGAGCTTGTCCACAAGTTATATATTAGTAAGATTAAAAACTTCTACAGATTTACAGTGCTCAGTCCCAAGTGATAAAACTGTAATAACTTGTGAACCAGCTGACCACACAACTTCAAACACAGGCACATATAGCCCACTGTATACAGACAGATTTACATTTTAATAAAAATTCTTAGGAAAAAATATAGTACGAGTTAATTCTTGTAATGAGATTACAAAAATTAAAACTATAGTACACCATCATTACATTACTGTAATTGTAACATTACTAATATTGTAGTTAAGGTGTTCCCATAAAAAAAAATGATAAAGACAAACAATGCATTATATTATTGATTCAACAATCCATTTTTAATACACTGCAAGAAGTGTTGCAACCTCCAATGTGCAGAAACCTAATTGCAATAGTAGCACTATGTTGATGTCATGCAGCCCTAATATGAGCCATGCCTTTTGTACTTTTGCCTTTTGTACTTAATTTTAGCTCACCATACGCTAATGTTCTATAGACAACACAAGTTGACGAACATCCCTTTGTTGGATTTCTCTGCCTGTAAGGCTTTTTGCAAGAGGCATATGGTGACTGACATGGAATAATGTTCAGAGTCATTTAGACACCAGTTAAACACTTCTCTACCATTGGTCATCTGTAATTCTTCTAATCAGGAATAACACTGACATATGCTAAATTACCATGTACACTGAAATGTGGCTAGTTAAAAAGAAACAAAACACACACACACACACACACGCACACACACACACACACACACACACTGATGAGCCAGGACAAACTTCTGTAGCCTTAAATACGTAGATACACACTCACATCCCCACACCCCCCCACCAAAATCAGCGGTTACAAATTGGCTTCTTGGCTCTTATGTCTCTTCCGTTAATAATTATTTCTCCTTGTCATCAGCACAAGCACATCGCAGGCTTCCTGCCACAGCTGCACTGATGCCAACCTCTCTCTCGCTCTCTTTCTCTCTTACTCTCTATCTCTCTCTCTGTACCCCTCACCCACCCCAAGCTCCCCACCCCCCGTCTGCCTCTGGAGCTAAAAGCCAATTATTCTCCACAGATCCGCAACACCATTTCCCTGCATCATTCTCTTACAAATTCAGCCTGCGCCAGGAAAATTAAATTCATATTGAACTTGATAAAGGCCAAATTATCAGTATTTTTCCGAATTTCCTCTTTCTCTTTTTTTTTTTTTTTGTCTTCGTTTTTCTTACACTTTCCTGTCCTTTATTGTGGCCTGATTTCCAATTGCCAATTAGAACTTGTTTTGGCACACTAGTTGCAGCACCTGTGTTGGCAGTGTTTGTAAGAATGAAGAGATCAAACATGCACACCCACTCGCACACACACATGCACACACACATGCGCAAACATATTATTGTCCGGGTCATCCATCTCCCCTGCATGGCATCACGAACCAAATTATGTTCCATCAGCTTTGGCTCGCTTTCTGTTCCTGTTCTGCATAACAGTAATCTGGATTGCTCCGGAAGCCAATAGAGCACATTAACGTGTCCAACTGTAGATCAAATACTAAACGTTGAATTATTTCCTTGATTTTTGGACTACTGTATATCATTATTCATTCAGATCCTTGCAAATGCAGTTTTGCCTATTTATTTTTTCTGGTATAGGGTAGTGGGTAACGCCACTACCCTCCACACTACAAATTGGAGGATTCCCAATTTAGGCAAGCACAACATGCCATAAGAACAATGTGTGTTTACTGTACATTATCACATTAGGTTGATGAAGGTAAACTCAGTGTCCTTTTTAACAGTTTAAATGTACAGATACTTGGATTTAACAATATTGAGAGATGGAGGTAATATGACTAAACAAGTAAAAACGAAGATGTCTTTTAAACATAATGTGTTTAAAAGGTAGCACAGATTGCTTGAGGAAAATGTGCAACCATCTGTACAAAAACTAAAACTGAAGCAGAGGTGGACCATGTAACATGACAGTGACCCAAAACATTTTTAATGAATCCAGTAAAGAATGACTCAAATGAAAGAAATGGAGAGTTCTGGAATGTCAGAGCCCAGATCTTAATCCTGATGAGATGCTGTGGGGTGATTTACAACTGGCTATACATGCAAGGAACCTTTACAAGACCTATCTTTAATGGTCTAATATATGCCTGCTACCTATGTTCTCTTACCTCAGCCACCACATCTGTATATCTTAACTTCCTTTTGACATTCCAGAATTCTCCATTTCTTTCATTTGAGTCATTCCTTACTGGATTCTTTAAAAATGTTTTGGGTCACTGTCATATTACATGGTCCACCTGCTTAAGCCCCTTAAAATTTTCATCTTCAAATGGAACTGTTAGGTCTATAAAATAAACCGTCTGTTTGTTTTCCAAGTATAAAATTATATCTGGCCATATTGTAGATTCAGCTATGCAATGTGGAACCTGTAGTTTAGTGCCTACATCTGCCAACATCATTCCAATCCAATGCATCAACCCATTTACCAATATTCATACCCTACACAGCCCCTCACATACAAGCCTAACTGTCCTACTCCCTCAAACAATGGGCATGGTGATAACCACGGAACACTTCTTATAAAATGTACCTGCAATTACATCACCTTAATCGATATATATAGAAAAGAAGGTTTAATATTGATATGTCTATATTTTTTGTTTCTTAAAAAACTAAATATGTATAAATATTTGTTTGTCTAATATAAATAAATGCAGACTGCCCAGGCAAACAGATCAACCAGACAAACATGTCGTTTGCTCAGATGCCTATGACTTTTGCTCAGTATTTACACTATTATATACTCTTTAGTAAGAGAATACCATGTGGTCATTATGTGTGTGTCCTAAAGTGCACTTCTGTAAAGACGTTCTGTGCTGCAGCAGTATGACTGCCCACTGTCCAGATTAAAGTAGCTCTTCCTGGCTAGCTGATGAAGAGCTCACAGGTCAGCTGTAGTGGCACCTCCGGACCCTCTCACGGACGGCCCCTCATGATTGCCTGCGCCACTGAAACACTGCCAGCTATTATCAGCCTCAAATGCATCATGGCAATAGGGGTTGCCATGGCAGCACACGGGCAAGAAGTCTCGCTTTGACGTAAAAAGGGAGGTTCATGCGGACACCCACGGACAGGTCAAGCCAGAAATTGATTTTAACTTGCTGTTAAAGATCTGGAACTCATTAATAAGATGTTTCCTTTAAATTGCTTTTTGGGGTTCCTATAGAGGCAATCACTTGCATGCAGAGGAATGTGCTTTGAGCTGTGGCAATGTGTCCACACCAAGCATTGTTAGACATTCTCCATTCCTTCTCTCGGTGTCATGCAAAAGTTTGGGCACCCCTGTTCAAAAAGATTCTCTTAGTGTGAGTCGTATAGTAAGATCGGTGTATCATTTGTGCTTTGTGCATTTTTAAATGGATGAAAAAAGGAAAAGAGAGCCGTGCAAGTATGGCCACCCTTAGGGGTTGGAGCTCTGAGACCAAACATATTTAATGAACATTGTTCTGGGCTAAAAGTCCTCATCAGCACTCTGCTGAAGTCATTGATGTCCTGTGATTGTGTGTGTGGGGGGGGGTGGTGATATGTTCCGCGAGGGAGGTAAAGTGACTCGAACTAGTAGGCCTTTCTTCTCCATCAGTCATGACCCTCCTAAATTAAAAACACACCTGATTTAAAGCAACACTATGTAGCATGTTTATCTCATTTTTACTGATGTATCCCTAAGGTCTAAGACTCTAATTAGCTTGTATGGGCTATGGCTTGTCCACTCTCACTAATAAAAAAAGCCAGGTCAAATTTCAGGCTTCTCAAACTTTGGCCCAACAGGCAGGCAGTAACTCTGAGAATTAAAAGATACTCACAAAGCAGAATATAGCTAAATGTTTTCTCAGTTGTTAATATAATTAAACATTAATTGGTTAACAGGAATGACGCTGGGCAAGTCTTTCTTGGTCTGAGAGAGCTGTTTGACTGCAACAGACTCAACAGAAAGATTTGCAGACTCTTGAGTGGTGGTGCACTATTCTACTTTGCAGGGGTGTCTGCACAAACATAACTTTAATGGAAAGAGTCATTAAAAAACAAACAAACAAACAAACAAACAAAAAAACATTCCGATATCCTCACCACAAAACACAGAATCAAAGGTCTTTAAAAGAACATTTAAACATGCCCTGATTACTTTTGGAAAAACATCCTGTGGACAGATTAAAGAGTTAAAAAGAAAATACTTCTTTAGAAGAACACCTCTCTGATTGTTTTTGAGATGTTTATTTCGTTTAGTACTGAACACTCATTCTGTACAGTCATACTCTTAAAATGTTCACATTTTTCTCCATCTGTGATTTTCCTAGATTAGCACTGCCACCCTCACAAATGAGGTTCTTCCAGGGTTCTTTCGTAAAGCCAAAGCATATATATATATATATATATATATATATATATATATATATATATATATATATATATAATATATATATATATATATATATATAGAGAGAGAGAGAGAGAGTCAAAAACCACTTCTTTTTTAGTACTTTTTTATTTACAAACATTCTGCCTGTATAAACAAATGATCATTTCATGCATTTCAGTGTAACAACAAGCAACAGAACGCTGATTAATAACTGTTTTTCTTATGAAGTCTGGAGCAAGAAACTTGATATTCTGATAACACTGCCTTTTTTACACAGTCTAATCAGAACCTGCCCAATGTAAACACCCAGCAATGAAAAAAAAAACACTTTTTATTGTCCCATAACAGCTGAATTTGCTCTTCATTTAGTGTACAAAGATTCATTTGCATACTTAGAATCACATACAATTATACTACACATAATTGCACGTAAACGCTACATGCTTACTGTACACACTTGCATGCTCATGTAGCCTACTTGTGTGCAATTGCATAATTCACCACACCGCATCGCATTTCACCCCTTTTTATGATTAATTATTGGGTGTACTCGCATGTCTGGCATGGCCTTATAACTTGAACATTATGTGCTCACTTTAATATAACTAGGAGCAGGATTCATGGATCAGAGAGATGGTGAACTTTAAGCAGCATCAATCTTATTCTCCAGTGGCCTCTTCTGATCGGACGTGCATAAATTCTGCTTTTAGAGCTTTCAGCACTTAACATTTACATTTTTCTTCACCGTCCTTAGAACACAGTTTCTGCTGGGGTTTTCAGTGGGATTCGGTTTAAATATGCTATAAGCATATAAATCATATGGCCTTGCTGCGCTTATTTTTCATGTGCGTCATAGTACCACTTCTGAATCAGTGTCATAGTGGTCTCAATACGCCCTTACACTCTTGGAAGTAAGATTGTTACATGCTAAATGATTTTGACTTGGACGTACAGCTTTAGAATACAACCAGGTGCCACTCTATATTAACCCTCCTGTTATGTTGTGGGTCAAACTGGGTCAAAGTTTAAAAATGCAGGCTGCCACTTTGGGTGGTCCTCTTAAAGAAAATGCATTCTGTTTACAAATGTGTTAAATGCGCACATGATTTGTCCCTGACCACCTTCGAATCCTATCGTAATCTGATCACAATGCGCCTTGGGGGTGTTTACATGTGGCTTCTGAAATCTGAACGTGATCTGATCAACAAAAACACATGTTAATGCTAAGTGTATTTGACCCAGGAATATTATTGCTGTTCTTTGCAGTTGGACATAACAGGAGGGCTAAATGTATTTAATAACTGTGTAGGGACACATTAATAATCCCGTCAACTACAGTATAACTTCTAGTATTCATGGTCAGTGGATTACAGTAACCGTTTGTGAACATGCTTTTGACTCATGTAATTAAACAAGTGTATCTCAACAGCAGCAAATTCTCTCAAGAGATATATCCATGTGTAATAAAACTGGGATACTTGAGTTTATGTAAATTGTTATGTTTCTGTAGCTTTTGAGATACTTGTGTAATTATTAGTCAAAACTGAAGTTGTGACATATGTAATTACATAAGCTGAACTATAGCAATGCCTGTGCAATGCAAATGTATATTTGTGATTAACTCATCTCTAGTAGTTACACTGTTATTACATGGGTTGCAATGTGTAATTGCTATTGTTAGTAACACAATGTAAAGCTGTAATTGGTAAAATAACATTATTTATTTGACTTTCAGGAGGTTAATTACACTTGCACATCTCATTTTCTATTGGATTTACTAACTCATTTACATTTACTATCTTCTATTGGATAGTCATCCACTGAAAGGTTCAGGAAACCAGAGGTCTGTTTAATGGCAAAACTCCTACAAAACTATTGGCATTTGGTCTTGGTCTATATATATATATATACATAAATAGCAAAAGCTATTTATCCTTAATGTCGTACAAAAAACATGCATGTCTATTTTTTGACAATGTACATCTGGCAGTTTACATTGTGTCACAATTTCTGATGAATGGATCAATAGAAATGCTTAAAAATAACCTGGAATAAAATATTTTTACCTTGACTACCAGTGAAAGTTGGAACGTTTTTTTTTTTTCTTTCCTGTAAAGTTGCCATTTTGGAGATGCAAGGTTTTTGAGTGATAGCCTTGGTAAACATGTGCACACACACATACCCAAACACACACATACATGGCTGAGGCACTGGCCATCTGCTGTGGTGTTTCTGCAAGGATGAGGATGCCTTCAGCGCAGCCCTGGCATCTGGCATAAGTTCGGATCATGTCAAAACAGTGTGTACCTTCTGAGGAGCAACAGGACTTCAGGCAGGCACTCACTGAGTGGTGTAAGGAGGATGAGCGCTATAAGGAGGACAAGAGGACAGAGAACTTTCCAGGAACACTCTGACCTGTGCAGACATTCTGGTCAGAAAGGAACTAGTACTGGAAAATGAAATGTGTGGGTTTTACTGGCTTTACTGTTAGTTTGACTTTAGCACTTAAGTTTATTCAGTTTCTCCTGATGTTCTGGTTTGCCTGCATTGCAGTCATTGCAGCCATGTCTTTTGCAGAGCTTTTGATTGGCTCGAGTCATTTGCAAGCTGATTTGTGCATATATGCATTAAAAAAAAACACACGACTAATTCACTGCAGTGAAATTGATCATTTATCGAACACCAAACATGCACACACATGATTTTCACACGTCAACTCGCACTTCCCCTGTTTCTTGAGACGAGGTGTTCTGAATAACCCCAACAGCAATTTTCCTCCGCCCTCATTTGCATATAAACATTTTTCTTGCCCTTCCATAAATTGGCTTAGACACTTGCTTCAGCAGAAATTTTAAATATGTTGGGCACATTAAAGATTAGTGCTAAAAGTCCTCATCAGCACTCTCGTGGAAGGCCTGTATTTGTGTGTGTGTGTGTGCAGAGTGAAAGTTCAAATGGTGGTAATACATTCTGCGAGGGAGGAAAAGTGACTCAGTCTGGTAGGCCTTTCTTCTCCATCAGTCACGGCCTACCTAAAATCTGGCTTGACATATAATCTAAAACACACTTGCTTTAAAGCAACACTATGTAGCATTTTTACCTCAAACTCATCATTGTGATGCTCCATTGACCTGTCAGAGAGAATAGCATCTCTATCGCTGCTCTTGGTTTAGCACACTGCTAACTGCACTAATACATTGATGCTACCGTAGTGAATATATACTGTAACCTGTCTTCCCCCAGTATAAATTGATGAGAACTCCCACCTGCCCATATAAGATCACATTAGTGTGTTTTTTTCTCTTTGCAATTTCTTCTGGACGGTTTTCTCAGGATGATCGTAACAATGGCCTGTCCCACAACCAGCCATCAACAGCCCTTGGTGAAATAAATGGCTTTAATAAGACACATGATTCCCATTCTAGTTAAGTTATTTGTGATTCCAAGCCCGGGCATACATTATCAACGTCTCATAGTGACCCATAAATGTGCTTGCGTTGATAATGCATGTTTATGCATGTGTGTACACATTATAATGAGTTTCAGGCAATTTCATAGACTTTGGAGACTTGCATGTTAATGCAGTTATTAAGCTTTAAGCTTCAGATGTTTTGTGGATCACTGTTGCCATCATATCTAAACCTAAGCCAAAAACAAATCATCAAAAATGAAGTATGAATGAACGCATTTAACCCGTATTCAGCAATTCTGAATAACACTGGTTTGGCACAAATGCCTGTATACCAAAATGAACAACTTTATTTTCATTCATAACACCACAATATAAGGAAGTTGTAGTTAAGCTCATCATTTACTATACTTTGTTTTACAGAATACCAATTAATTTGTAATGAAAAACACAAAAAAACAAAGACCCAATGTCCAGTCAAGATACAGGGACTCTATATAGCATATAGAGTCCAATTGGTATTGGTATTGATGATGATGATGATGATGGTGATCATAATAATAATAATAATAATAATAATAATAATAATAATAACCTACTTGTCTATTAAATACCTAATCACTAATGTGCTAATTTTGGTATTGGAGCTAACAAGTGTGCCCACACTACATAGCCTACCAAAGAAATTGGAAATTGGAAAATGTCCAGTGTCAAAGGTTGATTACATTTTTCAAGTGGTGTATTTTTGTGAAATATGTGAGTATATTCTTAAATAAATATGTGCATAAATGAATTGGTTCTTACTGTTCTCCTTCACATCAGCATTGGTGCACAGACTATGATCTCTACCACTTTCAAGTTTGAATGTCAATCTTCTATATACACACTTTTTCAAGATGCCCTTATCGTAGCACAGCTGTTAAGAAAGGGGTAGGACATTCTTTGGCAAGGCAAGTTTATTTGTATAGCACCTTGCAGACAACAGTGGCAATCAAAAAAGCGCTTTCCATAACCACAGAAAAATACAAAGACATAAAGAATACGAAAAGCATTAAACAAAACTGTAAAAATAAACAAGAATTATTCAACAAGTACTGGATAGCAGTTGTAATTAAACAAAATTGCACTTCAGAGTGAGACCAAGCTCTAAGTTGTTACTCAAGCCTTGGGATACACGTGCTGGCAACATTTTCAAACCTCCAGGATGAAGCTTGGGAAAACATATAGATCATTTGCAGCAGCCTAAGTGTGGGAAGAGCAACACAGTTGGCACAGTTAGTCACCCGTTGAATAGCAGCTGTAACTGACTAAAATCTTACTTTGAGGCAATACCAACCTCTAAGCTGTGGATCAATCCTTGGAAAATCTGTGTCTATAGGGAGTCAATAGAGCTTAGGAGAACAAAAGCATAATTAAAAGAACATAAAGCTGCAGCTTAAACTTAAAATGCAGTAAAAGATAAAAGTATATTAAGTAAAGATAAAGTGCTATAAAAAAATAAAAATACAAAGCATGTTATAGAGCTCGATCCCAGGCACATGGACAGAGAGGTGTTTCACCTGGATTTCAAAATCACTTAATTTGGGGCACATCTAAGGTCTTTTGGACATTTGTTCCAGTTGTAAGCAGTGTAGAAGCTAAATGCTGCTTTTACATGTTTAGTCTGGACTCTTAGTCTGGTTTTACTAGCTGATCCATGTATCTAAGAGACCTTCTTGGTTTGTATTCAACATTTCTGAGATGTGTTCTCTGTGATTAATAGACTAGTGGTAGCACTTTCAAATCTATTCTGTACTTAACTGGAAGCCAGTGCAAAGATTTGAGAACTGGAGTAATGTACTCTGTTCTCCTTTGAATGTGTCTGTACAGAAAAGCCAGCCCTCTTCCACTATCTGAAAGAAGGAGCACATTGAGTAAACCACTGTGCTCTCAAGATATTTCTTTTATAAACAATAAGTGCTACGCCACGGCTTTGTAAACCACTCTCCACACAATCACAACTCATGCTCCTACAAAATTTGCTAAATTTTTGGCATTCGCTTCATCATCTCCCATATGGCACAGTCCTGCGCTAATGGCAGAAGGTCAACTATTGCCAAACTCAGAGTGGTTTGCCAGAGGGATACATACATGACCTTTATAATGAAAATGGCTTGCTCTTATTCCAGACTCTCATGCTGGCTTTCTCTTTCCATGCTTATTCACTTATTTATTTACATATTTATTTATTGGGTACAAACAATTCAGGACACTTTACAAGTATATTAAACGCATGTGCTGTTTAAATGTATAAATAATTTGCTTTGTCCACTTAAGTAGAATGCATGTACCTTTTATTAATCTGGATTTACCTCCCTTCCCACCCCTTTGTCTAAGGAATGTAATGTATAACATTATAATATAAATTATACCATATAAAGGGGTCTATGTAAAAAATGCCTGAAATTCCTAAACAATTAATGCAAAATTTTTATTTAAAGCTGAAAGTCTACAGTTCAGTCACATCTGATTTGAGCTTCATTTCAAATCAATTTACCAAAATTGTGTGACTGTCCAAATACTTATGGACCTGACTGTATATAGCACTTTGTGACAGTGTTAGGTGTCACATTTATTACACAACAGCAGTGCCAGTGTGGAGACTTGTTCCAGGTGTACCTTTAATTGGTGATAAACAAGGACTGCAGAGCATCTGCTCAGGCTCTCTGCATAAACGCAATGTAGGTAACTACACCTTTGCTGTGGAACAGTGAAGAGGTCTGACAGTCACTGGCTATTGCAATATATATAATTCTATAAACAGTAAGTTCAATTATTCTCTGTGTAAACAGAGTGCATGATATCCATTAACTGTTTGTCTGAAGTTTGAATACAGCCATTCTTTGCTTGTGGGTTTGTGTGTAAATGCCTTTTTTGCTGCATAAATAGATCAAAACCAGGAAATATATAAGATATTGTACAGGTTGGTATTTTATGAAAGTATATAGCTAATGTTAATTGACACTTATTGCAAGTCTATCTTTGCTAACAATATTGAACATGCAGCTCACCAGTAATCATGTACCTGTCACATTATCAGAATAATGCTGCTTTTATGACCACCTCGGATTTCTGTTTAAGTGTTTTTTGTCAGAAACAACATAAACACCCTGTCATACCTGTCAACAACACATATCTCCAATTACTGCAAACAAAACTAACAAAGAGCAATGTATGAGCATTGGGTGAGCGAAAATTTATCCAGTTAGAAGTATCAGAAGCATGTACTGCTTATTTTATGTGTGTTGCTGCTAAATTACACATATCCACATTTAACACACAACGCATTTAAAATACTATAATATTAACCCCTTAACGCATAAAGGCTTTTTACACACTAATGTGTATTATTCAGTAACTACAGGAACTTCTGTACAAACTGATGGGGCTAACACTAATAACATATCTGGCCTGCCAGCACGCTATATGCTGTTTAAGCATGTTTAATATTGCTGTTCAATATTATCATAATTGTTTGCTGACACACCTACCAACTTTGAAAGATAAGGCTAATCAAAAATCCAAGTTTCCCCATTAGTAGAAATCCCTACTTCAACTTCCAACATGACTTGAAGGCACCATGACTCCAATGACAAACAACCACTGTAAACAAAAGGCAATAATAAAAAGGCTTAAAATGTCACTCTTAAGTTATGGTGGTCTGTATTTTACAGTATTTTACATTATACAAACTTTAATATTTTATAACTGTTGGTAAGCTTAATTCAAAGTCACCAATTTCCAGAATGCATCTCGCCCAGTGTGGTTGATGGTCTGCATTGATTTAGTTCTGAATAATTGAATTACAGTGCACTTCAGCCATACCTTTGTGAATTGTATCTACATGGTAGAGCAAAATTCCCACTGTAGACTTTAGAATGGCCTAGTCAAGCTTCAGTGTACATCCAGCTGCCCCATGCTTTAGCCTGTTTGAAACACATGGATGAACGGCTTATAGCACTGACCCAGGGCTAGGAGAGAGAAGGAATAAGAAAAGTAGTTGGAGGAGGATGGAGGTGGGAAAATTGAAAGATGAGAAACAAGAGACTGAAGAAAGAGAAAGAAGTGGACTTGAACAGAAGTGAAATGTGGGTTGCTAGACTGCAACTGGCTTTAATTGGCCTTGGGTTCCTTCCATAGTCCACTGGTGACTTGTAAATCTAATCCTCACAGACTTCACACAGAGACACTAACACACACTCAGACAATTTAGAAGGTTTGTGCGATTTTGATGTGGGTCAGTGGGAATGCTACTGGTGGTTTGTGAGATAAGTATGTATGTTATCTCACTGCTACCCATCAAACAGCAAGATCCCCAGTGTTCATTTGTGTCCAGCTGGACTCAAATTATCACTGTAGGCGTTAATTCGACACTGTAGGCATTTAATCAGCACTGGGGAGTTTGCTGTGTGTTTACACTTAATTGCTGTCGCAGCAACACCTTTTTTATAGGAGAGGGGAAAACATTCTAAATGTTTAATGTACCTTAATGTAACTTTGTAAGACTGTAAGACTCTGCAAGATGTGTGCCAAGATGTTTAGGACCATTTCAGCTCGTTGATTCATCATGAAAATAAATATAATAATAAAAATATACATGTTTTTGTTAAATGTGTACAAAAGTGAAATCCTAATAACACTCAGAATCAAACTAATCACATTCAGAAGTGAGCGAAGCTTGTAGAACTGGCCTATCTTGACCAAGCACATTCTTTTGGAGCAACTGTTGTGGGGTTGGAAAATCTACAGAATATTGGCAAAAATCCCATTTGATCAAGTGAAGTATAGCACACAATTCAGAGTCTGCTAGCAAATGATAATGCAAAATTGAACATTATATAGACAAAAATATTGGGACACCTGCTCATTAATTGTTTCTTCTGAAATCAAGGGTTTTAAAAATGAGTTTATCCTGCTTTTGTTGAAGTAACTATTTCTACTGTCCAGGAAAGGCTTTCTACTTGATTTTGGAGCATTGCTGTGAGGATTTCATTGCATTCAGTAACAAGAGTTTTAGTAGGGCCAAGATGTTGGATGATCACCCCCACACACCTTATTTTCAACTTCCCAACTGATCCTTAAAGTATTCCAGAGAACACAGTTCTATACAATGCTCTACAGCTCAATGCTGGGGTGCTTTTTACCTCTTTAGCCCACTCCTGATTTTGATCATGGTGCCAAAAGATTCATGGAGCCCATCTTTCCTATTCTATTGGCGGTTCATCTCTACGGGAACTAGACAAGCTGTGTCAGCAGTGAGTGCAACTTAAAGTAGCTGAAAGCTTTTATTACAAGGGGTGTTCACAGACATTTGGACTTATTGTGTATCTCCAGTTTTGCCATTTCTCTTTTTTTGACATGATTTGAACCTGGTGGTTCTTTAGATTGTTTTAAAATATCATGATGAACGGACCAATAAAATGTTTCAAATTACTTCTATTAAAAGTTAAGATTTTTCACTTCTCCTGTAGTTGCCAATTGTTGCATTTTGGTTTTGCTTAACTACAACAACATAGTCCTGATTGATACTACATGATCCAGATTGTCCAATCACACAACAGTTGCTACAATAGAGTGCATTTGTGGGCGGAGCATAGATATGTCAGCTGAACCTCATAATGTATAGTTACTTGGTAAGAGATTTTGAGCCGATGGCTTTTACACTGTGGATGAATGGATTTGATAGATGGACAGATGGATGGATGGATGCTGTAGCGTCGTGTCACAGGAGTTGAGAGGAGTCTCATGCCAACATTGCTCTCCTTCGTGGAGGAGGAAATATGGGCTGTTTTATCACTCTCTATCGCACAGATGGGATCTTTTAATTTTCTCTGTATGAAGTAACAGTGGTGATTCTCCGTATGGTAGTTTTTTGTGGTTGCATTTTCCACGTTCCTTCCTTTGTCTGAATGCGTTTGTGTGTCAGAAAGAGAGAGGGAAGTGGCCTCTCACAGCTGCCTGCTAATCAACATCCAAGGGTTTTTTTAGAAAGCTGTTGAGTAAGGGATTCTGGTGCTGTAATACTGTCATTTGTTCCTTTATATGACAGTAAGAGAAGATGTGCAAGATAAACCACTATATATAATTTATGTATTTAATGTCATATTCATTCATTACAGTTAACTTCACAGTCATTGTCGGTGGTAACAGCACTGTTTCTCATCCATAATAGCAGAGAAATGGCAAATGTTGAAAATGCAGATAAACATGGTGCAGCAACAATATTGTGATACTTCATTGGTGTTTTTAAGTAGAAAATAGATCATTTATGATATTTTATATTATATTATATTTACATTCTATTATATTTTCACATTTTTACATGAAAACAAATAGAAAAAGCATGAAGCTGTAGATGTAAAATTAATAATGCATTAAATGTGCCATGAGAGAACAAAATGTACATGTTCACTAACATCATGTCCCCTTTTGTTGATAATTTCCTTATTGCTCACAGACAGAGGACCTGATATTGTCTTAAAGAATTCTCTGCTACAGAAAATAATGCATAGGTCCTGCAGTGGAAGCACAGCATCCAGGTTCTGCTGCAGCAAAGCATCCCCAAACAATTACACTACCACCAGCATGCTTAACAGGTGTATTACATTATTTGCTTTGTGACGAAACGATAAATGAGCAGGTGTCCTTTTGTCCATCTATGTACTATAACAATTCACTATGGACTGGTGAATTGAACTAAACTAAGGTTAAAAAAATGAAAAGCAGACAATTAGGCTTTTAATTTAATACATAAATAATACGGATCTTTAAATCAGATACTATGAGTCAAGACGTTCTGAGTAATCATGAGAACAGTGGTGCTGCTTGAATAACACAGCCCAGTGTGTCATTGTACTCTTCTGTTCCTCCTTTTCTTCTATTTGAAATGAATCAGTCTTTCGAATGCAAAGCTTCTGGTCAAGAGAGAGAGAGAGATTAATTGTGGCTGTTTTATTAATCATGTTCAATTTCAGATCTCTCCCCAAGGGAAGGTAGGACTGCAGCCCTCCTGATGTGGGAATGTTTTATTTTTTTGCTTTTGTTACAAGATTCAATTAAATGGATCAGGTCACATTTATTTATCACACAGATGATGATGACAGTGATTATTGAAACCGTCTCATCAGAAATAGAGAATAGAGAACACAAGTACTGATGATGCAATTAAATATATTGACTCCAATAACTGCTGGCCTGATTAATGACCTCTTTATTATTATGAATGAATAAATAGTTGGATAAAGTATTACTATGTATTATGAATATAAGTAAGTGTACAAGAACTACAAAAGCAGATTAGAATATTTATACTGTATATAAATAGCATTTGACTAATGCACCAATCACTGGTTTTATTTCTAAATTGTTACAATATTAAAAAAAAATGCTTTTATGCTATCATCAGGGATAGTTAACCAAATAAATAACAATTAAACAATACAAAATAGGAGTTTATAGTTTATAGTCTATAGTGTTTTATTTTAAACAGCAGTTCCAACACTAAATAGCTGATTACTCTTTATCATCATCATCATCATCATCATCATCATCATCATCATCATCCTCCGCATCATCATTATTATTATTATCATTCTTATTATCATTCTTATTATCATTCTTATTATCATTTATTGTTGTAGACCATTATGAATAGGAAGTTAAACAGTCTTGATAATATGAGATGTTCTTCGTCTTTAAAGCAGGCAGCTAAAGACCAACCCTACACTGTTAAAAGTATAAGATCTTAAGGTGCTTTGAGGAACCTTTACACTACCTTATTTTAAAAGTTCCCTAAATATGTTCCTCCACAGTTTCAAATTGAGGAACCTCAAGGATCTTTTAATGTAAACAGTGTAGACCACCACACTGGAAGATGTATCTTGGAACCATATGAGGATACACACTTAAAAATTAGGATGCTACAAAAGGTTCCTTAAGCTATGCCATTGAAAAAGCACTTCATAAAGAACCAAGTGTGTAATACAGATGGTTGAGTGTGAAAAACCATTCAATTAGGAAAGAAGCTTTACATCAAGTGAAGGTGCTAGGCTGGGAGAGTCCAGTTGGCAGCCAAAGTGCATGCTGGAGGTACAGTTTCTGGTGTACAGAAAGCAAAAAGAGAGTGCGGAGAGTGCACACACTCTTGTGGAGCAGCTGCTGAACTGTTAGCGAGGTGGTCTGAGAGACGGGACCCAGGTGTGCAAACTCCCTCCTGTTTGTCCAGAAATTGTACTTTTATTTACAGAACAGGGCTGCCCATGTCCACAGACATCACGCTGATTCTACAGAGTCCAGACAGAGCAGGGAAAAGTCGAGACCCTGTGTTTACAAGAAAACACAATAAATCATAATCATACTCTTTTAATGAACTGACATGCTTGAGTGGTGTTCTTGGAAAGCTATTTCAGTTGTAATTAGTACAGTTATTTCTAGAATATGACAGAAGGGTTAAATAAAAGAGAATAATGCTTGTTTGCATAAAGCTACAAGTGGCAGTTTGATAAATATTGAAAAGGAAAGAACACTGCCTTACACTGAAAAATGTAATGCATTGAATTTACTCCATTCAAATGAGTACAGTATTTCCACATGAATGAAATATGTTAACGCTAACTGTTGCCGAACATAAGCACGCAGTAAAAAGATATTTAGGTATGTAGTCAGTCATATCAAAACTTGATCATTAGTCTACGTAGTAATGTTGTTTGTTTGTTTGAAATCTAAGGTGAGGCTGGGGTGGACAAGGTGGATTCAGCTAGTGTACAAAACAAAATATTATTATTAATAAAAAGTATTATAATTGTGGAAAGGAAAAACGCAATACATTCAAATATGGAAATCTTTAACAATTACTTTGACATGGTTTTCAGTTCAAGTCCCAGCTGCAAATTCAATGACAAGACAACCATATTTACCATTTGTGTTGGACACATGCCTTTAACCCATCCATGCAGTGAACACACACATACAAACTAGTGCTCAAACACAAACAATGACAAAGCAGCCTTTACTACAGCACCCGGGGAGCAGAGAGGGTGAAGCGGCAGTGGCAGCTTGCTGAGCCCTC
Organism: Salminus brasiliensis; assembly: GCF_030463535.1. Lineage (NCBI taxonomy): Eukaryota > Metazoa > Chordata > Actinopteri > Characiformes > Bryconidae > Salminus > Salminus brasiliensis. The sequence continues at coordinate 17,031,969 of NC_132886.1, forward strand.
ATATCAAACCCTCAACCATGTCATCAATAGCCCAGCGCTTTAACCATTGAGCCACCACTGCCATGCCTACATGCCACTGCAGTCTTTACATGAATCAGACTGTATTAGAAGTCGCTCTCTTTAAATCAGTGAGCGATGACGAGATGTCTCTTGGATGAGAAGGTCTGTTTCCAAAGTTGGCCACACTTTAGCCAGAGTTTAGTTATCACTGGAGTACATCCAGCCTACGATATCACAAGCAAGCCAAGCACACATCTAACACCAACAGCGTTAGACCTGGTAATATGCGACAGACCACACTCCACAGTGCTTGGCAGAAAACAATAGACACATCGACCTCCAGCAAATGAACGGATAGCCACAGCATGCTGTTACATAGTGGAGGACGAAGCCGAAACATCTGCCCAGCACAATTCGGATTGCATCCAACGACTCAGCTTAGCCCCGCAGGTAACCCCCTCCTGCTCCCTGTCTCTCTCTTTCTCTGGCTGCTAACATAGGTGAGGCTTGACATATTTTGGCTATTTTCAATGCTGATGTGCTACATAGTGCTAAAGTAGATTACCTTGTAGCAGTGCTTTCAGCTGAGCTGCTGAGATGAAGGATATACTGTGTATACACACACACACACACACACACACACACAGAGTTTCTGAGGTTCAGCAACCTGACCTTGTTTAATATCTTCTTTTGTGAATACAACAATCAGCGCTTCCTCCATGTTGGCTCAGAGACAGTACAGAGGGCATCATAGGTCATGCAGCCAGAACAGCAGCGCTGTAGGTCAGGGATGTGAATTTGCATGTATAAGCCCACCAAAGATGACACGGAAGTTTGCAGACGAAATGGAACTCATGTATGTGAAATTTGTATGATTGTCATTGAAATGCATGGTGTATCG